>NW_022197486.1:8913742-9076456 GCF_009176525.2 Contarinia nasturtii
TTGTGCATCAACAAAATCAAAATCCCCATTTGAATGAGTCTTAAACATTTTTTTTTTATTTATGTCAAACATCTTTTTATTACAAGTTAGAGTCGATAATTTTTCAATTAATGTTATTCTAAAATTTTCGTAACTAATTCTCACTGTTGGACTAAAATTTATCCAAAGTGTACCGACCTG
Organism: Contarinia nasturtii; assembly: GCF_009176525.2. Lineage (NCBI taxonomy): Eukaryota > Metazoa > Arthropoda > Insecta > Diptera > Cecidomyiidae > Contarinia > Contarinia nasturtii. Next base: position 8,913,923 of record NW_022197486.1, read on the forward strand.
GTACATGTTTTAGTGCTCTTCGCCAATCCTGTGTGCGCCTAAGCTCGAGCATAATTCGTGTCATTTGGTCGAGTGTCAATGTTTTGTGTGAATTGAATTTAATATATTTTTCTAATGGTAAACGTGTTGCACGAATTCCCAGTCGCTTCGACTTGGCCAGTGTCAATGGTTGTCGATTTCCTTTGTCAACAATAGCTCCCAAGACATAGCAATCATCGGCATTAAATTGTTCCAGTGCGTCTGGTGCGTCCGGCGATAAATAAACTAGTTTTTCAACTGGAAATACATCCGTAATATTGTTTGGCGAAATGTGCCACGGTAATTTATCAAATTTGGGCATATTCTTTGACAATTCATACCATAGCTTTGAATTTGTGTTCATGTTACACAAATTAAGTACAAAAGGTTTACGATCTAATCGATTTTCACTGAAGGAATATTTAATTTGACGCGCCAGATCTTGAAGTTCGTGGTTCGACATTGTGTCATTGAAACCACAGTCCAATATCAGAACTGGTTCATTTAGTGTCATTGCACGCCACAATCTATGGAAATAATAACAATAATCAGGATAATTTCAGCAAGAAAATGCCATTAATATGGGTCTTACTTGAAATTTCTCCATTTGTTGATTTGATTATTTGTTATTCTCAAAAATTGTGTATTATGTCCTAGGCCATATCGAATATGATTGGTTTTTGGCTGACCAAGTGTGCTCAGTTGTTTGTTTTCATCATACAATCTCGCTGCTATCATACGCTTCTTCTGTGAATGTGATAAAATTAAAATTAAATCAAATAGTGGAATAGTTAATGAGTTCATTCATACCTCGTCATTCGAAATGGCCATTTTTGATGAATGCAAATAATTGTGATACTTTTGTCGTTGATTGTTTGACTGTTCCAACATTTCTTCATAATCGGCTATGGTTAACATATTTATTGGTGGCATCTTTTTCCTTTCGGCCAGTCTTAGATAAATCTGGAAATTACAATTAATTAATTCCCTTGTTTATATCTTTCACAATAAAGCCAATCTATTCGTTTTGTACTTACCTCATTCTGAATTAATCTAATCCTTTTTTGTTTATCTTCTGGAAGGGATGTTATCCAATCCTCAACCGTTTGATTTGTATACGAACTTCGCAAATGCAATGACGAATTTAATTGCAATGGTCGCAAAAAGTCTTTTAATATACGGATCATTTTTTATTTTAAAGAAATAATGCTCTATCAATGATAAATGAATGAATAAAAAGGTTAACCTATGCACGTGTTACACTTTGACAGAATGTATTGTTCAATGACAGCTCACGCATTTTTTCGAGAAAAAATAAAAACAAAAAAAAGTTTTAGAATTAACAATAAAAAAAACGGTTGAACAAAGTTTCATAACATTACATTTTATTTCATCAGATAAATATTTGAATATTCGCACGCACTCGACTTCTGTAGACATTTATTTGGTTTAAAGAATGAATTTGACATTTGTTGTCCGAAACAGTTGTTGTCAAATGTTGATCATATCCAACAAAGTTATGCTGAAGTCATTGATCAACACGGTTTTTTTTTAAATTATTTCCCAACTTATTTCACACAATTGACAAATTTAAAATGTTTAAGGTAAAAAAATAAGATTTTCTGTAAGAAGAGATTAAGGGGAGATTCTTTGCTTGAAATCCATTTTATTCATAAAAACTGAATTAAAATTGAATTTTGTTTCCATAAATTTGTGTTTAGAATTTAGTAACACTTGTGACTGGTGGAGCATCAGGTCTTGGCAAAGCAACGGTCACCCGATTCGTTAACAAAGGCTCAAAAGTGGTGTTTTGTGATTTACCAACATCAAATGGTGCGAACGTAGCGAAAGAATTGGGTGAAAATGCACATTACATACCAGCCGATGTAACATCCGAAGAAGATGTTCGACGTGTGCTATCGGAAATTTCCAAAAATTATGGCAAACTAAATGTATTAGTTAATTGTGCCGGCCTAATGAATGCCTATATCACATACAATTTTATTAAAGAAAAGCCAAGACATCATGAGGATTTTATAAAAATATTGAAGGTACGTATGAATGTATTGAATTCATGTCAGAAAAATGACTTTTTTTAATAAATGAAAAAAATATTGTTGAAATCCACAGACAAATGTTGTTGGAACTTTTAATGTGTCACGATTGGCCGTTGGATTAATTGGTAAAAATACGCCGGACAATGATGGATTACGGGGTGTGATTATAAATACTGCGGGCATTGAAGCATTTGATGGAGTTCAAGGCCAAAGTGCTACTGCAGCCGCATCAGGGGCAATCCACAGCTTAACAAAACCGATGGCGGCTGATTTCAAAGACATTGGCATTCGTGTGGTGGCGATTGCACCTGGCATTATTCAAACACCACTGAACGATCAAATTCCAAGCGAGGAGGTGGAGGCTATTGTGAAAGAATGTATTCCAATACCAAATCGATTTGGTCATCCAGACGAATTTGCACAATTAGTACAAACAATTGTCGCTAATCCATACATTAATGCCACTACAATTGAATTATCCGCTGGACTTAATTTCCAATTTTAATTTGTATCCAAATACGAGAAAAAAAATCGTATAATTATTATTTAGAAATCGTCGTTTTTTGGGAATCAAAATTCTATAAATTAATGTACTATTTCGAAACCAATGGCTATGCCGTCACCGATCAACTCTAGTTTGGTCAGTATATTGGCTGGCACATATGATACCAGATCTGCAGTACTAAAATTGAAAAATCAAAATTGAATTATAAAATAAAACCGAATTGAATTTTATTTGTTTTCATAACTTTATTTCTTTTTCATTTTGGTTGTTTGTTTGACTAAGTTTTTAAAAAGTAAAAATCGAGGCATACTAACTTAAAAATTACTATTCCATTACTCTACAATTCCTGATTCATTCCTTCGATTCATTTTCCATTCTGTTCCATTACTTATTGATTAATTTCCATTTTTTCCATTCTTTTCTTCTGATCAACTCTAGGTAAAAATCGACACGTTAATTTAATACATCGAGAATTTTTTTTTGTGTAGTTTACTTTTTATTTATTTTTTTGTTTCATTTTTTTTCTATTATTTTTACTTGTTCCACCGTTCTTTGTTCGCGTCAAACTCTCATTTCAATTATTTAATTTTAATAACTAATACCGTTCTTCCACATTTGGACGAAACGAAAGACGAACTAGTAAATTATGATATCAAAATTTGCCATTCATTCGACCTTTCCTAGGCATTTCTTCGATGTTGACAAATACAGTGATTTTGATCGTTATACGCGTATCACAAAATCCATCAAAAATTGTTATTTTTGCAAAATGAACGTTATTATGCACTAGAGAGTATCGATATTGTGGAATATTTCAGAATCAATGTTGCACCTATGCATATCCTATGCCAAATGGTCCCAGAAATTATATCCAGTTGTTTTTTGCAAAAAAAATCAAAACTGAATTCCCGCAACCAGCCCAAAAATTCCAAAAAATTCCAAAAATTAGCGATTTTCAAGGTTTTTGTGTTTGAGGAAAAACTTGACTATACTCTCAATATTGCTTACTTTTATACTAAAATCATCAATTAAAATAATAAATTCTATCGTTCTTTTTTCTATCAAATTCACACATGCGCACGGTTTTTTGATCAGGGGGGGGGGTCAAATTGACTTTGGTCTCGAGGGGCGAGGGGGTATTTATATGGAAAACTAAAATAACAATTTTGCATGAGAGAAACAAGTAAAAATGTGTGTTGCAAGTTTGACTTCAAAATCAGTGTATTTTTGCTATTGTTCATACATTTATATTGCAAATCTGAGAAAAAATTTCTCAGAGGGGGGTCAAACCGGAACCCCCCCCAGCGCGCATATGTGATCAAATTGCGTTGATAGTTTGTTGCTGGCCATGCCATTAAGCCATGAATTACATAACGCGCAACAGTTTTCGATAAGTGATTTTGAAAAGTAATTTTGTCATTGTTTGAAATGCGAACATTTACCACGACCAAATGCACATAAATACCTGCAATTAAAGACACAGTATTAGTAACATTTCCAAACTTCACATTGAGGTGATATGTAAGAAAAATGCGTATCAATGGGATATAGGTAGTATATGAATGAAGTGAATGTTACCAAAACTTGTTATTGCAACGATTTATTCTCTTCTTTTTCATTCAGAACAAGATTAAAATCTTTCTAAAAAATGTTACATTTTTGTTTGAAACAAATTTTCCAACCATTTCAGCAATCGAATTCGATATTCTTAGCGTTGATTGCCTATTTTTGGTATTTGAAGTTAAATTTTTGAGGACACGGCGATCACAGTTCAAGACATAATATTTTATATTTTATAATGCAGGGTATTTTTGGGGATTTGTTTTTTAAATTTTGTTTTTAAAAAAAATTGATTCTTTTTTGTTTTAATAGTAAAAATAAAGGTACAAAATGTATACCATTTATGATTAAGAAAGAATTTTGATCATATGATCATTTATACAGATCCATTGGTTAATTTGGTTTTGAAAAAAAAATCAAATTTCTGCATTTTCAATGGTAAAACACAGACAATGTAGACAGGTAGTATTTTTATACCTATATAATACAACAATCACTTCTATTGTTTTCATTTCGTATCATCGCCTAACGTTATCCAGATGAGCTGAAATATCCAGATGACGAAATCTAAATATATTGTCTGGTAAAACATTTATATCTAGGTAAGCTCTTATAATGTAAATAAGTGATTACTTCTAAAAGCTGTCTTTCGAACCATTTTAGTTTCAACAGGATAACGCAACTTTCTAAATAATGATAGAAACGATCGATTTATTGATAACTACATTTTATGACCGAATTGCCTGGTGTGAAGAACTCTTTAACTGTTTCTGACCACTCTGGATTATTTTTTCAGGTGGTTTGTGAAGTCATTGATAACCCAAAAACCATTTAAGCCCTTGGAAGCCAATATTGAGCTCATGATCTCCAGAAATAATTGAAAAATTGCCAGATTTTGGTAAAAAATATACCAACCGATGGACCCGTATGAAACTCATTAAAATTGGCTAAATGTTGAAAACTCCTTCAAAATTATAAAAAGCACATATTTTTCTAAAAAATAAAACCATTTTTTATCAAAACTATTTTACCCACTGTATAAACTATAAAAGGATGTGAACTTTAGCGCGAGTCTTGTGGGCCAAATACCACTGATTTACATTGCAGAATAAAAAAACTAAAAAAGATCTCCTTCACATGTGTACGAGGTATTAAATGGAGACAAGTGATATTATCACAGTTCAAAAAGATATGTTAAAACTTAATTCATGCAAATGCTATTATGATGATCAGCAAATTTTGGCACATAGATCAATCGGAAATGAGAAAAAAAACACGATCTGATACTGGAAAAATGGAATTACCACGCAGTACGATACGATTTTTTTATTATTGGCTTTTGCTTCTCAGCGCATTTTCTCTACTTTAATTTCAAAAGAGCGCGGTACGACAGAATGTGTGCGGCCACCAAAGATAATGTTAAATGGCAAGCCATTTTTAACACTTTTCAATTAAATGAGCGCTGCAGGTGGTGCTTGATGCAATAAATATCGTTATCGAATGTTATTGTACATTAGGGTGTTTCCCATATCTGTAAATAGAAAAATGGTATTTTTTAATTGAAAGTAGACAAAATTCTATGCTGGTTAGTAGCATCGATACAACAAAGCGATTTATATCAACACTTCCCGAAGCGAAAAACGATTGTTGCCTCTGAATATGAATATCAATCACTCCATTATATGAATAAAATCTCATAGTGAAGAATACTTACAGAAAAAAACACCTAGAAGTACTTCCTCGAAATGCTGAGACACAACAGTCAGTCTCAGTTAATGTAACAAATTACAATATTAATTTTTGATTAATTTTCGAGTACGAATGGTGATTGGTGATGCTTAAGGCTGCTGATTCGGTTGAACTGCTGGCTGTCGCGGTGATCGTCTGTCTAATCCTGCCGGAATATCCCATCCAAACAGCTCACAATGTCCTATTCAAAAGTAAACACACATACGGAAATAATGTATAGATTATTGGCAGAAATGATTTTTTTTCTTAAATCTATACAAATGTTTAGATATCTCAACAGAAATTTATTTTTTTATTAAAAAAATATTTTCTCAATGTCATTAAATATTGCATACATATTTATCATCGAGCGCTAAAATAGATCATTCAAATAGTGTGCATTTCATTTAATATGTAGAATATATGCAAATGCAAATTTCTAATACACATACCTTTGATGAGAATGCATTTGGCGGCGACGATATCACGATCCCAAGATGTCTTGTGTACAGCCATTAGTAGTTGCTTGTCTTCGATTTCCAATTCATTTTCATCATCGACTGCATATGGCTGTTGAACAGTTGCATACGGTGCATCAGCATTGACTTGAGCATATTCCAATTTACCACTCACTGTGTTTACTTGCCAATTTTTTGGATACACGGCCACCTTAGACAGTAAACGTTCAGCAGCAATATCGAATTCTTGCTCAGTCATGAGTCCTTCTGCCCAAAATCGCATCAAATAAAGTTCAACGACATCTTTGTTGTACCTCAATTGCCGTTTGCTGCGCTGTGCTACGATTTTTGATGGTAAATATTCGGCGAAAATTGAATCGGGCTCCGCTCCACAATTTTCACACACTTTGAATCGATGGCTCTTTGTGGCTGGATTAAATCGTCGCCCACACTTTGCACAATGCTGCGATGTACCCCACTCATCTGTTTTGCGCACACGACAATTGCGACGTTTTCGAAAGCCTTTGAGTAGTTTGCGCGTACCTGGAGCTCTCACATGCTTTTTGATTCGAATGCACGAGTTTGGTGATATTTCTGCATTTCCCATGTGAATAATTGCGGCTTTATGATTGACCAAATTCCCAGTGAGTTTATCAACGGTTCGATTCGATTCGACGTACTTGTCAAACTGCAACAGCGTGTATTTCGGTGTTGTATATACGGCCATTCCTTTCTTGAGCATTTTGATACGATGATGAACGTAATCAATCCAGAGTATGCCCAGTGGTGATGGCATTCGCTGATACAATTGTCGATTATTTCGATCGTCCTGCTCCTCTTGGGTGAACTGCTTCGTCCATCGTTTTGCCTTTACATCGCGCGTCTTCTGCTTTGCCAGCCAATGGTACTTCTTACTGGACGTTTTCATGTTGACCTGAAATGGAAAAGTGAAGAAAAAAATTATTCACGTAACTGTATCACTTTCTATTTCTCAATAATGCCAAAAATTTAAACACTCACTTCTTTCTTTGTTTTGATATTTCGACGAACTGTGGCATTCCATGTTTTCATGCCTGGATCGATTCCCAGTTCGTAAGCAAATTTTCCGCCGATGAATTGCTTTCGAAGAATATCATCATTCTGCATCTGTTGCTCGTATTGCTTTGACATGCGATACATAATCGACACAGATTCACCGTTGCTGACGATGGTATAATGGAATTCTTTGTTTTTCTTCAGTTTTCGATTGATGGTCGTTAAATCGAATACTTGATTCCAATAGAATTCTTTGTTCTGGCGAATGTAACTTTCGGTTGCTTGTCTACCATCAACTTGTGGAAGTTGTTTCGATTCGGCCAGCATTCGATAGAAGACATCATTGCACATGAACACTGCCTTTCGTTGATAATCAGGCAATGGAACAACCGAGAGATTTTTGATATTTGGTATCTTCACATTGTTATCTTGCGCCCAATTGTGCCACTCATCGATTTCTGTCTGCATAACGAGCCACATTGCAGTTGCTTTGAACCAATAATCGCCTTTTGATAAATCCTTGATGTTGTGATCATTGGTTGGGCCACCAACTTCTCGCACAATTGCAGTAACCATGCCAGTAAGTAATGTTCGCTTGTGTCGTTTGAAATCTGCATTTTGATGAGTGTCACGGATCGCATTGTAGCCTCGAATCATCAAATCGACTGCATTGTCAATGTCCTTCTTGTCGAATTTCCAACCGGTAGACACTGCGTTGAATTGCCACGCTCGCATTCGCAGATAATTTTTCAACTTCTTCTTGCAGTGTGTCGTTTGACCGGTTTTCAAGCATCGCGTGTGATTTTGGCACAGCGTTTTAAAATGATTACCAAAATAATCGTTCTTGGGCCAGGTGAAATTATTTTCTGGACTGAGCTCTTCGACAAACTGACGGAAATGTGGCTCCATATTCTCACCTTCTTTGTTTTTTTGCAAGACGGCATAGAAACATTGCTCAATCACTTCTTCGCCACGATTCTTTTCAACGAGCTGTCCTTTCTTCTTTCCTTTTTTGGCCGGATACGTTCGGTTTTTAAAAAACTCCCACTGTCGATTCATTTGTGCCGATTTCACTTTATCCAAGAAAAGTAATGATGCCAAAACGGTGATTTTCGTTGACATTATGCTTTTCTGTTCGATCCACGGTTTGACAATGTGATTGAACTCTGGTCGTAAAATTGTGTTGAGGCGCATTTTAATCGCGAACAATCCATTATCGTTTACATCATCATCAGCATCCTTTTCTTTTTGCGCATTCGTTTGAAATTTGTATCGCTTTTTTCTTGGCGCTGTAGCAGCCGTAGTTTCACCAGTCGTTGACATGTTGAACTAAAACGAAATAAAAAAAAACACACGCGCAATTTAGAACACAAATAAAATGACAAATATATTTTCTGCACTGTGTAATTTTTGTAAATGAATTGAATCAATAGGAAGCACTGAGTATATGGGGACAAAACTGACACTTGATGTTACCTGATTGAATGTTAAGCGTGAAGTGATTCAAAATCGACAAATTGAGTGATATTAACTCTTTTGAATGCAACATATAAATGCAAACCACACCAACACGGTCCAAAGTTGAATCGAAATATTTGCAGTTTCAGCTTGTGAATGTTTTGTTATTATCAAAACTAAACAAAATCAAACACAAAATTCACCGCAAATATCTCGTTTGAAAACAATCGGTTGACAATGATTCCAATAGAAAACCGCCTACAGCGAAAAATAAACTCCTTTGAAAGCAAGAAACAAATATAACATACACTGACACAATCCAAAAATATGTTTTAGCACTTTTATCAATCGAATCCAATGAAATTATGACGATGCAAATTCAAATAAAAAAAACATTGATTCTGACAAGTTTCAACACGATCGTTTCATTTGAACCAACACACTTCTCCACATTCCGATGGTTCTGTGTCGAAAGCATTCTTATACTGCACACATTTTTTGTTTATAAAGCGTTTGAATAAGAATGTATGGTACGGAACCAATAAACGGAATCACAGTTTGTATGTAAACACTTAAGAGCAAAAGAAACGGAATGATTATTATTATTAGCCTATCGCGATGGATATAAATGTGTATGTGTTGTATGGACTGCTTGGTTCAAATCATAAAATGATTTTACAGGCCAAAAAAACAGCTGACACAGTGAACAACACGATTCTGAAAATGCGTTGAATATAAATACTTTCTTTTGTTTATTTATCGAATTCTAAAGAATCGCAACAATATTCTATCAAAGCGAACAGTGTCGATATACGTGCAAACAGCAAAGAGAATTGTACTTCAAATTCTAATCAACTATATTTTCAGATATGTTTTCGTTTCGGGAAGTGCTAAAATCAATCGCTTCGTTATATGAATGCCATTTACTAACATAGAATTTTGTCTTCTTTGAATTAAAAAATACCATTTTTTTATTTGCTGATACGGGAAACACTCTATTGTACATAATATACAATATATCATATGTTTCTTGGAGAATTCATTTGTTTGCCATGTGTCTCAATTACATCAACTCATAAATGAAAAAAATATCGATTGTTAATATGGTATGTATGTCTTTAATGTGTTGTGTCTCTGCCTGTGTTTTTCTCCTCGCATAAAATGCACTTGATCTCATTTTGGGTTGAAAAAGCCCAATTTACACAATTAAAATATAATCATTCGACACAAAATGAATAAAACGAACATTTATATGGATACAAACTATTTTTTTGTTGTTATTTTTTTTTTTACTTCGTTTATCTTGCTTGTAATGTGCCAATGAATTTCAGTATATTTCATATTAATTATGTCAATGCATTACGCCTTTTTGTTGCTATTGCTGGTTGCTGCTGCTGCTATATTGTCGCCCTGTGGAGAAAGAGTGGAAAAACGCATTCAACTAATTGAAAATGTGGTTCGTTTTTTCGAATGTATCGTAAATTAAAATTTTAATTAGACTATACTCGAGTCTAGTAGTCGATAGAAGCATTCTCTCTAGGCACACACACAAGCGTCCACATAAGGCTAGCTCCGAAATCGGCGTTATCACTCAATGGATTTTTTTTTAATTTTCTTTTCAATGTAAACCAATTCCGTAGTGCAAGCAAAAAATACAAGACACACACGCAAATGGTTAAGAATGTAAGAGAAACACATGCACGCGCTTGAAACAAGCAAAATTAGAAGAAGGAAAAAAAACAATGACAACAACAAAATCCAATAGACATAAAAACATTTTTTTTAAACCTTTTTTCTTTCGTCAGCACACTTTAATCTTAAATAGATACAAAATGCTAAATTTAATCTCATGAAAATGCAAAACAATGTAGTAAATTTTAGATGTACATATCTAATGAAAACGGATTACAACACATGTTGCATGAAATTAAATCCAATTAATCAGTTTAATTAATTGATTGAATGCCATTGACTAGTTTGAAGCCATTTGCATCCTCAAATTATATTCATGTTACGTTTCCACTCGAATTCGAAGAGGAATTTGAATTTAAAAAAAAATTATCGAAACTGTATGGCAAACAGATGAAAGACAGTCGGCCGCCTGGATTGGTGTGTTCGCTTCGATTTGGCATGTATGCTTGAATTCATTTTAATCAAAATATAAAAACATTCACCATAATGTTGACGCTTTGGTCAATATCAAACATTTGCATTGATTATAAATCACCCACATCACGCAAAAATATCGCACTTTTTATCGATTTTACATATATGAGCTTATGATTTATATATGCCTCCGTCCTCGATGCAGAAATCAACAGATAGAAAAAAACGCGTACACACACACACACACACGCGCGCGTACTCTACTTGGCTGAACCAAAAGTAATCGTTTAAAATCAGGGCTAAAGTTTTAATTTCTGTTCTGTTCGCTTGACCATATAATAAATCGCTGTGTACACACATTTTAAATCAAATTTTTTTAAATTGAAATAGAATTTGTCGAGAGAGACAGAAGGAAAAAGTAAATAAAAATTATTGCATTAGGCGTGACCAACCAAATCACATGATTGCCATATAATTACAAAGTAACACAAGGCTTTTCGACTTATGTTTCATGTACGTCGACCAACAGAACAATACCTCAAAATTTATCAGAATCACTAGGGATGCATAGCATACAATAAGACGTTTTATGTGATTGATTTAATTGTAAATGAATCTATCCCTCTAAATAATACAATTGAAGGCGTACATTAAAGCGCAATTTGTATGCAACCCAAAAAACAATAGTTTTGAATTCAAATCGTACATGGCTATGGCTTATGCTAATTTTCACTGTTAAGGATGTACACGCATAACTGTACATTGACATTTTTTGATGCATTTACATGCTTGCAGTCAATCCTTTGGTATGCAAATCGCTGTCGATATTTTTTCGAATCATACGGAATTATCTATAGGCTTTATTATCATTCTTCTCTGTCATATCGAAATTTTTAAAGTTCACATTTGATCAATTCATTTCAAATGAATAAACAATGTCAGTCGAAATGGCAATATATTTGTATTTTGCAGAGTTTTTTTTTATAAAACATTTTCATTATCACAAAAATTCAATTTATATCTTCAACAATTCAATAAAAATAAAAGAATAGTTTTGTTCACGTCGTAGGAGAGAGTCAGATTAGTGCATAAAATTTAATTAATATGCGATTTCATTTCGCGAATCGACAATTCAAAAATAGCAATGTACATAAACTTTGATCAATTATTATTTGAAATCGATTTTTTTCGTTCAAATTTCAAGCCATTTGTTTGTTCTTGCACCTTTTATTTTAGTGCTTTGTTAGGTCACCGTGATTTGCAACAGATTGCCTGACCAGTAAACATACGAACGAATGCTTTAGGATTAGAACAAACAAAAGTAGTCTTAAATCAAAAGTAATCAAGTGATTACATTGTTTTAATTTCGTTGGTAAGCCCATGTAAAAACAAGCAGAAACCAAAAATCCTTCAAGAAAATTAAAAAAGTAGTCAAATGACACTTTCTGATTCAGTAATGTACCATTTCATTTGACAATTTTTTGGGCATTGCTAACAAGATTTGGCGAATTACCTCCTTCATTAACGTTTTTTTTTGCTAATAGGGCTTTTAATCGGTCAAAATGTTATTAGAATCGTTCTAGATCGATACAAATAATTGAGAAAAGAATTTTATTCCTTGAATTTCACCATAAGTTCGGATCTGAAGCATATTCGAATATTTTTAAATTAGTTGCAATGTGTGGCGATTAGCCATAGGGCTGAATGAATGAATACCGTGTCGCGGTCAGGATTTATATGTTTACTTGTTGTTAGTGACGGTGCACCATTTGTTATTTATCAACAATTTGAAACAATTAATTTCTGTTGAAAGCGAAAAAACGCACCTTCACACATTTAGTAAGAAGTAGTCGTGCGTGCGTTGGGCCCATGTCAAATACATAGGCATAGATTTTTTTCTGCATTACCTTCTAAATTATTCATTCATTGCAATTTTCGCTGTTGTCAATTATTATTCGTTGTCGTTGTCGTCGTAATCGTTGTTATTCTTGTTTTTATTGCTGTTGTTGTGTTTAAAGCGATCAGTGCATGTAGAAAGCACGTTTGTTCTTTTTCTTTGCTATTTTACCTCGCACCATTTGAACGTATACCGTGCGGTTTATTAAATTTGATTGGAAATCGAAAGCTGACCAAAAGTTTGAAAAATATGATCTCTCTGAATTCGATAAAAATCAGCCAGACGAATCAGCTTGGGAAGTTAGCACCAGGCATTGCCAATGACGTTATTTGCTTTTGCTGATTCAAAATCTTCAAATGGAATTCTACCATGCTTGCTCTCTTCAATTTCTCTGAGTAAAAACGATCAATTCAAGGTGTGTGAATTAGGTGTTCACATTATAGTTACCAACAGAAATGGTGACAGTCAAGAATATGGAAATGTAACGATTGAATCGAGATGCAACTTTGCAGCACGTCGATGCAGCGATCGATGAGGATGACATTGATATCTCTTTGGATATGCGCGTTGTATGTGAACATTTGTCAATAAATTCAATTAGAATTAAAATGTTGAAATTAATTTTGTTTTGATAAAATAATATATTACCCACTTGGAGGTTTTTAAGTGACTCTTCGAAAACGTACAGAGATGACAGTGTGCCTTAAAAATTTTGATTAACGACTGATCGTAAGGACCTTTCAACAGTAATTATGATATTCCAATGTAAATGCATTATAAGTTAACTATAATTCTCCACTCTGTATAAAACAACACAAAATTGTAACGATTTTATTTGGGTAAATGTCGTAAACGTGAATTGTGCGTGTGCCATGACAAACAAAGTTGCGCGCTAGCACATGCCAATATAAGTGAGTGTGAGTGCTACTTATCTAAAGGCTAAAGAGAATGTCGAACACACTTCTGGTAATGTGTCTATGCTTATATGTTTTCTACGGTTAAAATGGAAATATGTACAAATTAGTATTGTTACTCCGTCTTTGTCTAGGACACCAAAATGCATAGCCGTTGCATCTTTGTCTAAACGCACCCAATACATTTTACACAATTCTACCTCTGTGCAGAAATGATGCATAGTGGAGAGAAAAAAAGTGTATACACAATAAAATTAAAAATTCTGATCAAGTTAAAAGCAATAGCAGCAAAAACAACAACAACACCAACCATTTTCTATATACTATAATTTTGATCCGTATGCGTTTTTCTTTTTATGCGTTGTTGGGTCTCTTTTTTCTCTCTGTCATTTGGTTGTCATTTGATCAAATATGTGGTGTTTAAATGGAACCAGCTGAAGAAAATAGATGCAAAAAATAGTGAATGCAAGGCGCATAAACACCCAACGGAAAATCACCTATGTATGAGCTAAACTAAGCAGCCGATCTACTATAAAAAGGCCGAACAACGATATTCCAAATCAGTACAATTTAGTGATTGCTCACAAAATCATTTGAACTTTAGTTCTTACACGTTTTAATTTATTAACTCATTTTCAATATGTTCAGGGTAAGTGATCAAAAGTGAAAATTAATTCAAAAAAAAAAAAAACACAAACAAACAAACGTAAAAATCAAAGAAAATCCAAAACAATGCTGATCTGAGCAAAAAGGAATAAAAACCAAAAAAGACGATATTATTTGTGCATTGATGCTAGTGATTTAAAATGAAAAAGTGTTTGATTTGAACTGTTTTAAGTTAAATAATGCACAAAAATTACTCAAAAATAATTTGCTCTTTTTACAAACACATTTACTTTTCCACCATTGACACTTTAAAAAATTGATTGTGATTTAAAACCAAAAATGGGATACATTTTCTTTCTTCTTTATCATCGTAGCTGATTGTTTTGTTCGCCGCTTTGGCTACAATCAACGCACAATACCTTGCACCAGCTATAACCAGCCAACAAAATAACATCTACCGTTCATTCGGTAACTTGGGACAAGGTAAGTGTGCTTTTTAGCGATTTTTTGTTTGAAATTAATAATAATTCTATCATATTTTTTTAAAAGTTGCAACTCAATCAAAAACGATCAACACTCCTTTCTCATCCGTCTCAAAAAGTGATGTTCGCGTAAGCAACCCAGGTGAGTGTCTTTCTTCTCGTTACATTTAATTTTATTTAAATCTTAAATTATGATTGACAAATTCATTTTTCTCGGTGTGTTTGATCACTATTAATTCATGCATTCATGAAATGTATCGAAAATTGAATTTGTCGAAAATTGAATATATATTGTTATTGCTTGAAAAAAATAAACTCTAATTTTTTAAAAAACAACACGAAACCACCACAGGAGTCTTGTCAGCAGGATATGGTGGTGTTTATGGTGGCTATGGTGGTTATGGTGCCGTTCCAGCCGTTGGTTATGGTGCCGTTCCAGCCGTCGGTTATGGTGCCGTTCCAGCCATAGGTTATGGTGCAGGTTATGGTGCTATTGCTCGTCCAGCTGTTGTTGCCCGTCCAGCCGTTGCTGCCGTTCCAGGAGTTGGTCTTCTTGGCGTTGCATACTCCGCTGCACCAACAGTCGCACACATGAGCTATAGCAATGCATTGGGACTCAACTACGCCTGGTAAATTGACGACGACGATTCGCCTCCGATTTTATTTCTCAAAAACAAAAAACGAGCGCAAAATAAATTCGCTAGATGCAAAAAACAAAAATCCAACAGAATTCCAACCACGCCAATTAGCACAATGCCAGCATTGTGCTCTTTAATATTGAAATTGAAAAAAAAAATGATGAAATTACCGAATTTTGGTCAAATCAATTAGAAGAGAAAATAAAATAAAAAAAAAATAAAAACACATTGACCGCTTGCTTGTATTGTGTGATTCAATTCGAAGTGGACCATTCATATTCAAAATATAATTGAATACCTCATAATTAAAGAGCTATTGTGCAGTTATTACATCGATCGATTTTCTATTTTTTTTTTCTTTCTTCGCCTGCATGGCTGTATGAAATTCACACTCAAATGTCATTTCAGTCATTTAAGTCAACTATCGCAATACATGAAAAAATGAGTAAATTTACACGAAGAAAGCTCATGGTTTTACAGTCTTTATTTGATGTGCCAACTTTTCTTTAATTTTTTTTTAAAATAAAAACAATGTGAAAAAATTTACCGAATCCGATTTTTTATTTGATAAAAATATATCAACTTATATGCATCATTTACTACCCTAGCAAAATGTTTACCATAATCAAAAAACTTTTCAATATTTTCTCAATATAGTGGAGAGAATTAACCACATTGAATGACCATTGCTTTTGTGCTTAGTATTCAAAATTTCGTGACCTCGTATTTTTTCATGATCAATAGCCCTAATTATCAAAATATCATTTTCATCAATCAGTTCAATTTAAAGCATAACATTTCACCATTAAATTTGACACTAGAGCCATATGATAAACTCAGATAAATGTATGTCCATGCTGACAAACAAACACTTTTTCTCGCTATCAAATCGAGTGCATCTGCTGTGAGCGACTCTAAGTGATATATTTTATGGTACAATAGTGAATAATTGCAAGCTTAATACCACAAGTTGTAACGGGAAAGCGTTGTCTGACATCTACATAGTTCTGCTCAAGTTCTTGGTTCTGCTATTTGTTTCGTATCCAAATTCCTTCAACATTTCAATTTTTATTCAACACCAAAAAAGATAGCATATGTTCATTGAACAATAAAGCGCACGTTCAAAATTCTAAATTACCGAAATTCCTAAATGTCCATTTAACTTAAGGTATTTCATGAATTGAGCTGATGTTCGAAATTCATAGTTATCTCGAAAACTCAAGTGAATTCCAATGAAAAAAAAGCTACTTAAGAAATTCTTTTGTACGCTCTATGTTTAAATTAGTCTAGCCCAGTTTAATTTTAGAAAATGTGTGGCTTTGAAAATGAATATGCTGAAAAATGAATGCAAATGCTCATTTTTTTCTTCTTCTTCAATCAATTGAATTTTAAAATGCCATTGTTAACTTTTTTTTTGTGAAATTATAAAAAATCTTTATTATTTAATCTGTTGTCATCAACAATTTTTTTATAAATAATTGCAGCGAAACAAATATGCAATAAATATTTAATTTTCTATACACACATACACGCAACGATTAACGAAGATCAAAGTTCTTCTGTTTTGAATGGAATGTTCAATTCGCTATGCTTCGATTACTTTCTTTCAACTGTTGGGCCAAGTTTACCAGCCATAATGGGCACCAATGCCATCGAATTGCACGTGGCTCACAACGGTTGCTGGAATCGATTTTTGTTCAATGATGGCAGGCTGTTGTACGGCAATTGTCTTAGTTGCATAGCTTGGAGTATAAACATTGTTTGAAATACGTGTATCGGATTTTCGTACGCTGGAGAAAGCGGTGTCAACTGCTTTTGCATAGGTCGAGATTGTACCTATGTAATATTTGATCTTAGTTCATTTGTTTTATTGAATAAAATTTGTGAAATATCTGATATACCTCCAAGTGAACGGATTGTGCTTTGTTGTGATGAACCAATTGCTGGACTGTGGATGGCTATTGGAGCCTGAGCACCATAAGCATATTGTGGAGCAGCAATTGAACTGTATACATGGCTAACTTCAGATGCAGGTGAATATGCAATCTTTGCAATTGGTGCTTGTAATAAAGCTAAAAATAAACGATTCGCGAAAAAATGGAAATTCAAGTATATTTCAGTATGCAGCCGAGGAAATTAATTCTTACGTGCGGCATAGGATCTTAAGGCTGGAGCAACTGCAACAGCAGCTGGAGCTGCAATAACTGGATTTGCTATAAAATAATGTAATTAACCAAAAAGAAATACGATTATTAATTGTTCCATTTGAATAATAATAAAATTGGCCAAAAATCATACCGATTCTGGCAATTGCTGGTGCTGAATACACAGCGGGAGCAGCTAATAAAATACGAAATAATGTAGTTTAAATAGTTGAAAAAATGCTTATTTGTTAAATATTCAAAGATATGATCGCTAATTCACCAATTGAATAAATCTGAATTGTAATCGGGCAACATTTGTGCAATTGGAATCAATGCTATTGTATGATTCTCGTCTAAATTTATTCAGATTGAAGGAAAAATATTCCGAAATTATAAAACAACGTACCTTGGGCAAGAACTGCTGGTTGTGAATATGATCCAATTGAACTATAAACATGGCTTACAGCTGGAGCTGCTGAATAAGCTGGTTGTGCCAAGAGGCCGGCATGGGCTAAAGCCAATGTGGCACAGAAGATTGTTATTAATTCAAAAGCCATTGTTGCAACCAAAAATGATAACAAATATGTTTATTGTTGGATTGAATAAATTCAACTGATGTCATATCAACGTTGAAACCAGCATTTTTATACCAAATTCGGTGTCATTGAACATTTTTGGTGCTCTACATTTAAAATCATTATGATTTAAAATAAGAATGAAAGAAAACAATAATGAAAGATCGAATTACAAATAAAAACGGTGAGACAAAAAGAGAAGAAGTGAGTTTAAACTCACATTTCATATAAAAAAAAACAATGCCCTTTATACCTATATACCAATAAACTACATTCTCTGTGTTCTCGTTCAACGACAGCAAAAACCATGAGGCAGAGAATCGCCTTTTTTTATAAACAATGCGTGATAGTAATAAATATCTAAAAATGCAGCTACTTGATCGATTTTATTATTTTGTGCGGTGCATTTAACATTTCGGCAATGTTGACGTCAACAAAGGAGCGCACATGCAATGTTGGTCACAGGCAGCCGATGTGTCTGTGCTTTTAGCAGCGCAACGCCATCATCAACAAACCAGTTTGGCTACATTAATTTCGGTATTTCTTCCTGACGACGATTAACGATCGTTAAAGTAATTTATACAATATACATACATACATACATTAAATTTGCTATTATTTTCGAGATCGACTTATTATCGCACGTTGCACCTAATCGATGTATAAAAATGAACACGTAATATGACTTTTTTTTCTCTCCACATAATTATCATGTGCTTATTTCTTATTTTAGTACGTAGTAAATCGAGTTTTTTTTGTTTGTTAATGGGACACGACAATGTCTTACTTTTTATCTGTCTGGTCAATGTTCTTCTTATTGTTGATGCAATACATTTAAGCCGTAAAATAATCGGTCATTTTTCGGGCGAACGAAAAGAAATTTGAATGCCATATTTCTTTACCAAAAAGTTGAAGGATGTTGTTAAGACATGAAGGGTTTGATTTTGTTCTCGTTTTTTTTTTCTCTTCTTGTTCATATTCACTGATAGGAGACTTTCTGCGAATTCAGATTTCATGGCTCAAATGGACACTACTTGTTTTCAGCACATAAAAGTCAAACCACTTTTCGGTAATTACATTTTTATTTGTACATGATTTATATTATTCAATACATCAATTCAATTGAAGGTACAGTGTTTAGCGCGTGCCTCATTGGCTTCATAATACTATCACATATTTTTCATTTACGACCATGCAAAAATCAACTAAAATATCGGCTTGTTTATCGGCTTCAAATTCAGTGGAACTGTTGAATCCAACCGATGGGATGGTATTTCGCTTTATGATCGTCATGCCATTTGGTGCGACAGGTTTCTGAACAGAACATATTGCTAAAAATAATATGCGATGGACTGTGATTTCTGTAACAAAATGCAGATTAAAATAACTAGAAGATGGCAATGAAAGTTCTTGAAATCGCAAGGTTTACACTTACTTCTTCATGAGTGAAAAATGGCATTCGGTGAACAAAGGCTTATTGCATTCACTATAGCCACATCGACAAATTGGACCGCACATCACATTTTGAAATACGTTCTTCGGTAAGCCGTCTGATGGTAGTTTAACACACACAATCTCATATAACGATCGACTCTCATATAAGCTTCTCAGACAATATTCAGACAAACTGTTTGGATTGTTGCCGGAGCAAATTTTTTCCACTTGCCTTGGAACAATCGTCCTTTTACTTTCATCCGGCAAAAAAATCATTAACAAATCGGCACTAAAATTATTTTTAACGTGAAATGAACAGACAAGAATTAATGTTTAGTTGGAAATATCTATATACAAGTACGCACCTGACAACATTCTCCGACCAATAATCATAGTGAAGACGAAGAAATTTCTCATAGACAGTTGGATAATGCGTTAATCGTGGATTGTTGAAAATTCGGATGTGACTCAAATTTATACCAACCATTCCTGGTAAATACTCCAACCTGCAGCCTGTAAACGAGCATTTAATTCAATTAATGTTTGGTTTTGTGAACGATAATACTGTAGTCAAGAAATTACGTTCAGCTTCCATCACTCGAAGACTTTGCATTGCCATTATTTTTGTTGGAATCTCTGTGAGATTGTTATTATCACTAAGGAACAATTCATTGAGAGTAGTTGATCTTGATATTTCCAATGGAATTTCTGTCAAATGATTTTTCTCAAGGTTAAGAGTCTCCAATGATTTCATGTCACCGATGGCTATATTATCAATTTGAAATCCGATTAAAATTACGAAATTTAATTAATCAAAATGCAATGTCATCGCACTTACCTTTGTCCACCGAGGTGATTTCATTGTCACTAACATTTAGATATTGCAATTTATTTAGGTCATAGATTTCTTTGGGTAAATCGATGAGTTGATTTTTCGATACGTCTAAATGTTCCAAATTTGTCAATTCGCTAATATCACTTGGTATGTTCTGCAATAAGTTACCACTGATTTGAATAAATTTTAAATGAACGAACTGGAATAGCCACGGTGGCAGTGTTGGTATAAAATTTTCTTTCAAATAAATTTCCTCAAGTGTATCAATGTGTTCAAGTAATTCGTTGGGAAATTCACGAAAATCGCGATAGCTCCAATGCAATATATATTGTGGATTCATTGTAAACTGGCTTTCTCGTCTGATCTGCTCGCTTTTGTTTATTTGTCATACAAATTATTATGACTACTTGATCTGCATCGCAAATATCAAAAACAAACGCAAAAATAAAAGAAAAGAATTTACAACGCAATCACAAGATTGGGCTGGCTAAAACACTGACATCGATTTGTATTTTGATTTCATATTCATATAACTGAATGACTGACTGAGCGACTACGGTTACTTGTGCTTGTTGAAAACAAAACGTAAATTTCGAATGATGATGCGAATGTATTTTGTTTTTATTTTTTTGGCAATGTCGAAAGAAATGTGTTGTTGGTATGTTGTAAAAATAAAACATTTTCATGTAAGAAATGATGATAGAAAACTAGCACAAGTGCCGAAAATAAAAATGTTTTAAATTTAGAACAAATGTCTACTTTCTACGCATGCATCATTATGTTTACACGACTTTTGGAAACAAATGTTGTTTGAAAGTAGTGAACACGGGTCCCTTTTTACCCCCCGAAAATTCAAATTATCCCATGTGTGATATTGATTTGAGCAAGGATCAACAGGTATTGTGAACGAAAGCATTTTATAGATTTGAATTGGAAGCTATTGGCTTTATATTAATCTGATGCAGATGATGACATATATGCATTTGTTGGTCAATGAATGGTTTTATATGGTTGGATGGATGAACGAGGGAGTTTGATACAAACATTTACCTATGTATGAAGCAGCTATATCAACGACATCACTTTCAAGGATAATTTGATTGACGAATTTAATTCATACACATTTTCACGGTTGCTTTGACAATTCAATCAAATTTTCATTTCTTGCAACACATCGCAATGGCAAACAAATCATACGATGAAAATATGCAATAACATACACACTAAAAAAAATGTTTGAACACATAAATTAAATTTGCATCGACGTATGCTTATTTCGTTGTCGACACACACTCTCTCTATCTCTTGTTACATAAATAAAATTGAAAATAGAAAAGTGAAGAAGAAGAGAAAAAAAAAACATCCGTGAAAAAAAACATGCGCATTTTCATTTTAACCGAGAAAAGACGACAGAAAATCAGCACGATACATGCATTTGCTGCACACATCTATATGATGGTGTTTGCAAATGCACCACATGCAAAGTGCAATTCACAAATGTTGCCCAACAAACCAATATGTATTACGACGCGGCATTTACTAACATCGCTGATATTTCGTGGCCCCGCTTCTTTCTCTCTTCAACAAATATCAAACAACAATTACTTGAACGAACAACACGACGGTTATTCTATGACACCCGGCTAGTAGCTTCTTTATACATACACACATGACAAAACGATGACTCATTTCGTTCAGAAAAAAAACGTAATAAATCAGTAATACAAGGGGAAAAAAATAAACAACAAAAATTACCAAACATATTACAAACAACAAGTCTGATTCATTTGAATCGGTGCGCATCAGTTACAAGTTGTCTGGTGAAGTTTGGCGATTTCATTTATTATTACGTTTAAGCAAAATAACCGTAATGATGTGATAAGTGATTCATTAGTGTACTGTTATAATTCGAATTTGTTTGTGAACTAAATGAAACCGAACAAATAGACAATCTTGATTATTCTCTTTGTCTCATTTTTGCGTTGAATGAGGGTTGTTATCATTATCGAATGTGATGAAGAATTAAGATAAAGATTAATGCCAAAACTGCAGTGCACATATATGACTTTTCCATTAAATTTTGTTTCTTTTTTTATTATTTAATTACTATTGTACATCCGAATTTACCCCATAATATATGCAATGCACAAAATTGAAAATGCAATATCTTAAAAATGATGGTTGTTAAGTATCAAATTCTAACCAAATTTATTGTATACATCAAAAAATACATGTGAAAAGCTATTGAAATGGCTAACGCAAATCCAGTTGTGTAGTCGAACTGTTTGAACGATTGAAAAAAAAATCCCCTTCGAATTATTTATACAAAGAACGATGATGATTCATGATTGATAAAGGAAAGCCAATGATTCATGATTTGATATTTGAAAAAAAAAAAAACCGAGCAGCTGCTATATAATTTGAATAGTTCTAGTTGATTGCATAAACATTTTATTCGCTAACGATTTAATTTTGATTTTGTGATTTTTTTTCTTCAATAAATAGTAACATTAGTACTCATAAATGCTAATTAAACGTGTTATTCGCAAAATTCCACATCATGTTAAACGTGTCAAAAATAAATTTAAGCTGTTCACAAGACAATTAATTCAATCGACCACAAAAAATATTCGCAAAACCGGAAAAATGTCATCTTCACAATATTATTTATTAAAGGTGAGTTCTAATTGCTATTCTTTTATACAAAAAAAAAATATGTAGAAAAAAATGGATTTTTTACTGTTCTCACAAAACTGGAAATAATTCTCTTCTTTTTGTTTCATTCTCTTGTTTTTAAATTTTCGGTCATCGTTTTTTTCATTGACTCTTATAATTTTCAGTCATTTAAAGTTTTTTTTTGTCAAATTTGATTCAGAGAAATAATATAAGTCAATGTGGCAAATATTTGATTTTATTTTACCGAAGTTATATAACTCATATATGTGATTTTTGACGTTATTTTAAATTATTAAAAATTGTCAGATATAATAGTCCAAAAAGAACTAGTGTTCTAAGTCTAACTCATCATATATGATTTATTTTGATTTCAATCTATTTAAACTAAAGAAAAAATTGGAATTCACATCAAAGTATTAGAACAAAAATTAAAATGTTTAATTTTTGATTATTGTTTTGCCGGAAAAGTATAAATTGATAAGAATCTTTGCAAAAACTTCACATAGACAATTTGTATTGCCTCAAAATAAATCATTGAACAAAGAAGATCGTGAATTTTATTTATTTATGGAATTTTTGAGGCAATACAAATTGTTTGCATAGATTTTTGAAAATAAAAATACACCGGTTTTTCGATACAAAAAAAATCCTAGATAATTCAAGAAACCATCCGTAAAAGTAAAAAAGCAAATCAAGGAAGTCGAATAGATCTCTCGTATAATTTTGCAAATAGTTCATAGGTCAAGGGGATGCAAAATCCCCTCATAATTGAAAAGCAAATATATAAATAAATTTCATAAAGGTTTTCGACTATTGCGAATTAACAAAAAAGTCAACTTCATGTTCGTGAGAACCAATGGTTGTCCTTTCGAGAAAAAATTCACCATAAAATACCACACAATTAATTAAGAGGATTTCAAATCATTATGACCAGTAATCTGCGAGCAACATTTCTCGGCAGTAGTGTGCGAGCTAAATTTTCCAGGGGGGTGATTTTATAAAAAAAAAATTCCAACCGACTCAAATACAAAAATCAATACAAATTTCGTTTTTTTTTTGCTCTTCTCTTTTTTGGCGAAAAACCCTAGCAAATCGAAAGAATTTTCTCCTCGAAAAACCCTAGCAAATTCAAAGATTTCTTCCACATCTCACAATTTGAAGAGCAAAAAAGAAAGGTCTTCACTTTGAAATCTCAAAAACCCTAGCAAATCGGAAAAAAAATTCTCCGCTAAAAACCCTAGCAAATTTAAAAAATTCTCCTCAATTGTGTAGAAACATTGATGAGCTAAAAAAAAGGTCTTCACTTTTTGAATCAAAAACCCTAGCAAATTCGAATAATTTTTCGCGAAAATATTTTCTCGTCCAAATCTCAGGGTAAATACTACTGTTTCCTAGCAAATCGGAAGAGTTTTTCTAAATTCCGCAAACCTCTAGCAAATTCGAATAATTTAGAAACCACAGTACAGAAGGGACGATCGTGAGGGGCTCCCCTAGAGCTGATATTTATTTAAACAGTATATAATTACACAGAATAAGACACAGAATAAGACACAGAAGAACTGGAATGCTATCTATTTTATATAAATAAAAATTGATTTTTTTTGTGCAATATTCAATTATTTAAAGTGAAATCGCTTATTTGAAAGAAATTCTTGCATATCTGGTGTAAATTTGACAAAATCGAAGATTGGAAATAATAATCTGAATATATTATTACAAATGAAATAACATGTATTATCTTTTCATTATTATTCAGTATTTATTTATTCAAATATTGGCACAAATAATGTGTTTGATCCATTTACTGTTGAATCCAAATAAAGAAGAATATTGAATTGATAAGAAATCAGAAGGGAAGTGTTATGCGTGCATTCATAACGTACTGTGTGTCTACGACTTCATATGTTTTGAGACATGAATTACACTTGATAATCATTGATAAGATGCCGGCATGCAAGCGAAACATGTGATGAATTATTTTTCTTGGAATTGACGATATTAAAATTAGTCATCTTTTCAATGGACAATTCAGAGCAAACACAGTCTTGTTAAAATTTTAACCAACGCAATTGAATTTAAATGATGGCAATTCACACAAAGTGTGGGATTTCTTAAGAAAAACAATCACTTTTATTCAAATGAAACGATCAGTAACAACAATTGATTAAGAAATTTAAAAGAAACGTCCATATTTCCTATAAGAAAACCAAAAATGTGCTCATTAAACATACATGAAAATTATTTCCAAGAATTTTTTTCTGGTCACAAACTAATTTTAGTCGAATAGCTGATATATTCGATATATTTTCAATGATCAGATGTACAATACGATTTGAATGTGTATGAGAGTAAGAGATAAAGATTTTTGTTGTTTATGTGTTTGATTTACTCAAAACACAACACATACACATACCAGCAGATCTTTCACTTTGTTCTTCATTGTTTGTACTTTGACAACGTATCTGCACACATGCATGTGTGCTGAACGATCTGTTGTGTTGAGCACATACAAGCATACGAACGTGTGTATTCAATGCATGGAATTGTCAAAATCTGTCAAAAAAACATTCGACTTAAACTACAGTCATTCAGTATTTGTTTCTTGAATTCACCATTCATCAACTATAAATTAAATTCGATTGTATTTTTTTTTGCTTCGAAAGTTCTCTTTTCAATTTATCGTTGACACTTTTTTTATATAAATAATTTTTTGTGTAGTTGTTGTTTTTCTTGTGAATTTGTTGTAATCAACGCAATAGTATGGAATGATAGTGAAAATACAAATGTGACAAATGTTATTATTTCGTCTTTATTCCAATCAAAACAACAAGATTAACTTGATTTGGATATTGGTGTAGTATAGGATAACAAAAAAGATAGCAACAGTATTATCGTGACCTAATCTATTCAAAACATATTTTAAGAAGAATTGATCGGTCACAAAAAAACTCGATAAAAAAATTCTGAAAAAATCAATATCTGATAAAAAAGTGTTTTAGTTGACACGCAAACAGAAAAATCAAAGCATATTATTTATAAATTAATTTGTTATCTGATGACAATGACGATTTTTAGTTGTCGTTTAAACAATTAGATCGCAAATACCAAGCAAAGAGTTAAAATTATAGAGTTTATGCAAGTGTGCAGTGCAATCAGTGTAAATTACACATGAAACGGCAAAAATAAACAGTTCTACATACGGTTGTTGAAATGATAATCATATGAACACAATTCTTAACTGTACATTCCTGTTGTTGATCATAAAAGAGTTTGATAAACAAAACAATTCATTTTGTGTTAATGGGATCAATAATAAGAGTTCCACTGGAGCATAAATATTCACAATTTGATTGTATTTGTCAAAAGTAAGCATTTTTATTATTTAAAAAAAAAACAATTTATCCAATAATCACAAATATTGATTATCAACTTTAAATTTTCCCATTCGTATCAATGAAATCCATTCAATTTATTCGCCACAAACATAAAATGAAAAGAAATTTACAATTGTTAGCATCAAGTGAATGACATAAATATGCGAAAAAAGCGAATTGAATGCAATTGAATGAACGACAAAATTGGCAATATCTTCATCGTATTATCAAATTGAATTTAGTCGGTCTTCGTCATGGAAGTGAGTCTTGGATAAGTGCACACACACTTACAATCCATCTGAGTATATTAAGCAAGTTTATGCATATTTATGCAACAAATAAATATATACAAGTATACTTGTTTTTGTCGGACGTCGGTGTGATGATAGTCTCTCTTTTTTTTCAATAATACGTTCACTCGTATTTTACTCTTTTCGTCATTGTCCCAATAAAGTTTGTTCATTGTTGAATATTGGTGTGCATAATTTTTTGAATTGTCACCATTATGTTGATGGTGAGAGCGATAAACTTTGTAACACAAACAAACACGTTGCACATTGAACTTTGATTGTCATCTTTTATGGCCAAAAATCAGTTGGGTTCAGCATTTTGAATCTATACCGTTGTTTTTTCGTTGCAGACAAAGTCCTACATTATCAGGATGAATCGAGATGATAATCTGTGGTGGTATCACAGAAGTTTAACACGCGAAGATGCCGAAGATCTATTGAAAGAGTGTAAGTATCGAATTTTTTATTTTGTTCACAACATTTTTAATCGAATACTAATTGAATACTCTATTCAATAAAAACAGCGGGAAGTGATGGTGTGTTTTTAGTTCGAGACAGTAAAACATCGCCGGGAGACTATGTGCTTTCCGTGTTACACGAAGTGGGTGTTCATTAAACTTTAAATGCAATGACTGTTTCATCTTTTATCTATCCTTTGTTTTTGTTTTTAAATGAATCATCAGGATGAAGTATATCATTATCAAATTCGACGTCACGGAGAGGATGCGTTCTTTTCAATCGATGATCAAACGCCAGTACATGGGCTCGATTCATTGATTGAACACTACCGCGAATCATCCGATGGTCTCGTAACTCAATTGACTGCAATTATTGTTAAAGATCCACCACCAGCCGAATCTCGTAGACATGGCACCACAAATTTATTACATCGCGCCACTAAAAATGGTGATCCTCAGCTTGTGGAACATGTATTGCTTTCTGACAAGACTGGATCTCGTATTGATGCCAAAGATCAAGATGGACGATCGGCAGTACATTTGGCATGTCTTCGAACAAATAGTGCCGAACCAATTTTAGAAAAACTCATCAACAGCGGTGCCAATGTAAATTGTCGTGACGAACATGGTAACACTCCTTTGCATGTAAGTCATGAATACCATATTTTTTTTTTTCATAATAATATTGAAGAAATATAAAAACACATTGGTTCACACATTCAATAGTATGCATGCCAAACGCAGCCATTGTCACTAATACAAATCCTTGTGGATGCAAATGCCAACATTGATGCACGAAATAATGACACAGGGCGTGTGCCATTGCACGATGCAGCCAGCACAGGCAATCTCGAAGTGGTAAAGTTCTTATTGGGTTGCGGTGTTCCACACTTACCAC
Organism: Contarinia nasturtii; assembly: GCF_009176525.2. Taxonomy (NCBI): domain Eukaryota; kingdom Metazoa; phylum Arthropoda; class Insecta; order Diptera; family Cecidomyiidae; genus Contarinia; species Contarinia nasturtii. The sequence continues at coordinate 8,942,069 of NW_022197486.1, forward strand.
GATCGATTGAATTTGAAACGCCAGCCCAACTGGCTCGAAGCAATGGTCATATTGCAACGGCCGAATATTTGGGTAATATTGAATTCAATTTCTTGATCTTCCTTATTAATAATTCATGATCCATTGTGTGATTTAGAACATTTTACCCCTCCGCAACCAACGACACAACGGTCCAAATGGTACCATGGCACATTGAGCCGAGATGAATCTTCACGAATTTTGCGATTGCATGCCAGAGAAAATCATGAGAATGAGGTAAGTAGTTCTCAGCAGTATTATTTTAAATTATTCTCGTATAAATTAACTTTTCACGATTATTTATGTAGGATGCATCTGGTACATTTTTAATTCGATATTCACAACGAGAAAATACACATATTTTGGGTTTACTTGGTGAAGGTAATGAATTGCGAAACTATGTCATACAACGGAATGTAAGTTAATGAATGTTAATTTATTGTGTCAAAATTTACACACTAATCAAAAAATTCAATTGTTTTTAAATAGCAAAACTATTACTACATCGACGAAGGGCCATATATGAAGTCATTGGAGCACATGGTTGAACATTACATGCGATTCTCAGACGGTTTACCGACAAAATTACGATTTCCAGTTCCGCCAAAGCCAAAGCCTCCACTTCCTCCAACCCAAGCACAAGATTCAACTCTCAAACAAACACCAAGTGGCCATAAATTTTTAAAATCACGAACATCAGACGAAGGCACCAGTTCAATGAATCGAAAAACATCCAAAGATGCAGAGACATTGTCAATGACATCGCCATTGCCAAAAGAACGCAATCTTTCGCTTCCGTCGGACGATCTAATGAATCAAGTTGGTCTATCCAGCCCATTATCGATGTCAAACTTGCATTCGATTCAGTCCACTGTTGATCCTACAACACCGTCGGCAACAGTTAAAGTGAAAAAATCACCGCGAAAAACTTTTTCGCCGATTTTTTTAAGCTTGAAATTACCGAAAAAGCATAGTAAATCCAAATCAAAAGTGTCCAACGAAAGCACTAACAACACATCTAATTTGGTGACCAACGATGAGATTTCACGGACTTTTGGCAGTTTGAGCTTCAAATCAAACATCAAAGAGATTAACGATTCACTGTATAACATTCCAAGTAATATACCAATTGCACGGTCAGACGATATTCAAAATCATAATATTGGATCATCGATGGCCACTCTACCAATGCCTTCACGATCGCATTTCACTCAAATGCCAACCAATCCGGATACAGATTATTTGGAAAAATTTACTCAAAGTGATAAACACATTGTAACTACAGACGAATTACAAGACAAAGATAATTCAATCGAAGAAATTTATTTTGTTGAAGCGCCCACAAAATTAATGTCTATTTCATCGACATCCATCAACTATACGGCGTTCAAACAAATTCCATATTTTCCAACATCAAATAACAATAGCCCAGATCCATGCTACATAAATAACAATAGTAATATAAATGAAACAATAACAAACACCAACACATCGCCATCACGTTCCGATCGTGCTCAATCGGTTGATTCAACATTCGGCAATGACGTTGATTTGATGTTGGCACTGCAAAATCAAGCCAACGGAAACTCAAGTAGTTTATTCACGGCAAATAACCCCAATTATTACATACCAGGTAAAATCATTCATTATCGATAAACGAAAACAATTTTGTGAATATTCCATGCATGTTTCCAGGTTCGTGCATTAAGTTGGAGAATGTGCTTGGGCAAGGCGAATTTGGTAATGTATGGAAAGGTCAAATGAGATGTGAAACACAAAACGGCGACTCACACGAAATACCAGTTGCAATCAAAACATTGCTTGACGAACATTGCAAAGAGAATCGCATTGAATTATTGCGTGAGGCCAGTGTTATGATCAAACTATCACATCATTGTATTGTGAAAATAATTGGCATTTCAAAGGTCAGTAGACATTTCGACTATAGAATCAATTTAGATCAATTTAGATCAATAACACAATGTTCTACTCGGTATTTTAAAATCATAAATAAATAGGGTCCGCCGTTGATGATTGTACAGGAACTAGTATCATTAGGATCTTTATTAGATTATTTGATTGCAAATCCCGATAAAATTAATCCAAATTCCGAATTGAAAATATGGGCATCACAAATTGCATGCGGTAAGTGAAAATCATTATGTCAATTTGAGTGTCAACTATGCTATACAAATATAAATAATTTGCTGATTAACACAATTTTAGGAATGAACTATTTGGAGCAACAACATTTTGTGCATCGAGATTTGGCCGCTCGAAATATTTTATTATCGTCAATTCACCAAGCAAAAATATCCGATTTTGGACTTTCACGTGCTCTGTGTGCTGGCAACAATTACTATAAAACAAGCCGCGGCGGAAAATGGCCGATAAAATGGTATGCACCGGAGAGTTGTAATTTTGGTACATTTTCACATGCCAGCGATGCATGGAGCTTTGGTGTAACGCTATGGGAAATGTTTTCATTTGGCCAAACACCATACGGCGATATGAAGGGGGTCGAAGTCATTAAAATGGTTGAAATGGGTAGCCGTCTATCAAAGCCGCTAGCATGTCCAGATAATGTCTATGAAATTATGTCTAGTTGCTGGAATTATAATCCAAAAGATCGACCAACATTCCGATATCTTACTGAATTTTTTTCCAACGATCCAGATTATCAAAATCTTATCGAACTCATCAAAACACAAAACATTTACTAGACAATTTTAATTTGAACGTCTGTCCGGAATGAGGAAAGAAAACAAATGAAAGAAAAAAAAACATTGCAAATTTACATGCATAATTTTACAATCAAAATAATGTATTTATTTATTTATAGCATACCTTATTTTGTTTATCAATATTTTTTATAAAATAGCAGAACTTCACATAGAGATGTGTTGTCAGAATGTATCGAAGTAAATTAAGAACAAATAGAAATAGATTGATAATATCAATTTGATTTCAATTATGACAAATATGTTCAGTTGACTTCCTTCTTCAAATGGTACCGAAGGGAAAACTGATCAATATATAAATCAAAAATATTAAAAAAAAAAAAAACGATTCACATTTTAATAATGTGACCATTGGCATTTATGTAGCATTTGTGAATTTTTTTACAATGTTGAAATATATATACATAGCCATTTGTAATCTGTAAATTAAAGAAAAATAAAAGCTATTTTATTTCAGCTCATACTTTTTTCAATTTTTAATGGTAAATAATATATGATATAAACACATTTTGCATGTGATATTTCATGATTGTCTAAATTAAAAATATTGAATTAATCTCAACTTGTTTCTTTTCTACGGATAACTTTTCAACGATGAAATTGTTGCAAACAATGCAATCGTTAATCAAACATATTTTACACTTGAAAACAATTATCTTTCAAACTGCGGTGAAACGGCGAAATCGGTCACCTCTGTTCAGTTGTGATAATTGTTAAATTTCGAATTTTTCCGTACCGAAATTATGCTCAAAGTGTAACACAGCTAGCGCCACGACGGAATTCAATGTAATCTATACTAAGTTGCTGCCCACTAGTGAAAAGACTTTTGCTCAGTTACAAACAATAGGCTAGAACTCCATAGCTGTACGCAGTGGCGCTAGCTGTGCTACAGTTTTGCATTTTATACAGTCTCTTATGGAACATAATTGCAGTGTGACTTTTTCTAATTGCTTTCAAGTGTAAAATATGTTTGATTATCGAACAATGCGTTTACAACAATTTCATTATATTATTATCATGCAGAGCTGGTATTTTCAATCTGGTAGTTTGACAGTTGTCGAAAAATTCAAAACTAATGTCAAACTTCTATGTAAATGTGTGTGCAAATTGAAAATATAGGCATTGTGTGTCTGTAAGTCTACTGTGTGTGCGCACTACCAGAGTGAAAATACCAGCTCTGTTATCATGAGAGATTGAAGTTAGTTCACATCGAATGTTCAAAGTGTACACATTAAAAGGCCATTAAATTAGTATAGAAAAAATAACATAATAAAAAAATGAAGCGAATAATTATTGATTGTGATCCGGGAAATGGTGTAGCTGGCGCAAATGTTGATGATGGTTTAGCATTGGCGCTCGCAATAGCATCTCTTAATATCACATTGGAATTAATCACAATTGTTGCGGGTAATACACCGGCAACAGTCGGTTATCGTGTGGCGCACAATCTTGTAAAACGTTTGGGATTGAGCATTCCGGTGCGAATGGGCGCAACAAAAGGACTAAAAGAACCTTTGGAACAGTGGCGCGAAGTACTCGATCACAATGTGGATCATTTGAATTTGACACACTTGTGGCATGGCGTACCCCAACCGCCAAATGTAACTCCGCCAGAAACGGAAGAAAATGCAATTGATGCAATTGGACGTCTAATTTTGAACAATCCGGGCGAAATAACTCTGATCGGCATTGGTCCGCTAACCAACATTGCGATGGCAATCCAACGTTATCCAAAGCTAGTCGAATCAGTGGCTGAAATTGCAATTATGGGCGGTGTATTCAACGTTGACAATTATCTGAAAGATACAAACTTTGGCATTGATCCAGAAGCCGCCAAAATTGTATTGAATAGTGGCGCAAATATTACAATCGTACCGATGGACGTGACCACACAAACAATGTTAACACATGAATCTCTTGAGCGCATTACAAAAATCGATAAACCACTGACACGCTATATCTATGAAACAACTCGCCCTTGGATCGATTATTCGATGAAAACAAGAAATTTACCAGGTTCTTGGATCCACGATGCGCTCGTTGTAGCTTCCTTAATTGACCCACGTGTTGCCACAACAAAAGAATATCGAATGGATATAGAACTTCGGGATGGACCAACGCGTGGTAAATGTTGGCGCTATTGTAATCCACTTCGTGTTAGTGTTGGCATTGATGGTTCAGCAGGTGCATTGGTTAATATGTTGCAAAGCGTCGATAATCAACATCTTTTAAACATGATTCAACAAGCTTTTGATGCATCCACGATCTAATGATCATTTTTTTGTGGCCGTATGCTAAAATGTAACTTTGAAAAAAAGGCGATGAAGCTTCACAAGTAGTTTTGATTTAATTAGTTCCATCATTATTATAATCCAAAGAATGTTACAAAAATAGATTTAAAAAAAAAAAACGAAATTACCGAAAATATATTGATAAAAACTCAGTACTGAATCCGGTAAAAATTCTACAATCTGTATTTAATACAATTTTTTTAATGCTTAATAATAAAATTTTTAATTCATTCAAACAAAATAAAGAAGTGATCTCCACCATGATATTGATTTGGCATCGGTATTGTCATCCGTATTGCATGCCTGACTCTCCGATTGACTTTTCGCTTCCACTCCTAATTCAAAGACATTTTTTTTCTGTGGTTAACGCATAATTCGAAATTATAATATTTACTTAATTGTTTTTTTATGAAAGATCAAATGTGCTTACCTGCATTTATATTAAATTTTACACCTTTTTCACCATTTCTATCGCTAGTTTTGTTACTATTATTATCACCATTGATGTCGTCGAAATCATCATCGTCGTCGACATCATCATCGTTACCATTATCTCGCCTATACTTTGAGAAACAAATTTCCGGTTCAGGTGGATACTCGTAGCCAGGGTCTCGAAAGTAGTCGACACCTTTATACTGAATTTAAACACAAGAATTCAAATGGTTGATCAAAAATCAGCAAAATAACAAATAAAACCTACCATTTTTTCATTCTGATGTTTTTGTTGTTGCTCTTGATGGCGTTTCTCGAGCGCATAGTCGAGTGTAGCTGTGTATAATTTATGTAAAAATTCGGGCAATTGTTTTTGAGCAACCCAAGATGTGATCGATTGTGGTAGAACAACACCAGGATTTTCGAAATAAGTGAGAACATATTCCAAACCAGGAGTTTTTAGTGAATTCGATGTCGAACGAATAACCATACAACTCCAATAATCATTGACACGATGAATATTTGGCATTTTTGGACTAAACGGATGAACTATACTTTTATTAACGATTATTATTAATTTTCGATTGCGATCAATGAAAAACCGTCGATTGAACACATAATCTCGATTCGAAAACAATTTCTGTGGAAAATAAAACAAACGACATGGTTAAAGATTTCATTTATCAAAGAGTTTTATAAAATGTTTTCTCACCGGCCATTGCATTTCCCAGTGAATAATATGGCTTTTATGTCGATGAACCGGATCGGTATCAATAACATCTAATGTGATGGCAGATTTGTCCCAAATTTTTCGATATTCGGTATCGGTTTGAATACGAAGAAAATCCTCACCGGAAATATCATCATAGCTTGCATACACTAAATTAAAATCACATAAAAAAATGAATTAATTGAAATGAAATTTTTGTCGATTTTTTAAATCTACCTTTATAGGCAAAGAGGCCCGGTTGCTCTTCACGCCTCCATATAATCATATTTTGCCGTTCCATGTAAGGTTGCCAATGTTTTTCGTACGTTTCGGGCGGTTTAACATGCGATTGTGTGGCCAATTTAGCTTCTCTTGATGCACAAGTGTTATTTACATTGCACACACAATACACAATGTTATCCATTTTACAGTCAATGATCAAACGATGGCCGCAGATATCACAATGTATTGTCTCGAGACGTAATCGTTCCACTAATTCCAGTTCATCGAAATTTTTGCGCACCGATTCATAGTTTATTCGTTCCGAATCCCAGTCAAAGGCCGATGCCAATCCAATGCCACTGAGCATAAGTCCTTTGGCATTGCGTTCAAGCTATATCAAATTAAATGAATAAAAATACAATTGGATAATCACAGTAGAAACCGGTGCACACAGGAAGCATCAAATCATAACCGCATCAAACATAATCACTGAGACAATTGCATAGCATTTGGTTAGTGTAGAGAGAGAAAAAAGAAACAATTTTATTTATGACATTTTACATAACCGTTGCTAAGTACAAGTATTTTAATTCACAGTAAATCGTCAATTATGTTTGGTGTTACGTAAAAAAGACGCGATTACATGGGTCATCGAGTGCAAAGAAAAAAAAAATGATTAATTAAAATGTGTGATTTTTTTCACCTGTTTTCGAATCTGCTGTATGATCCCACGCAATACATTTTCATCCCAAATGCGACGATACAAACAGATCATTTGTTGTCCCTGGCGAAATCTTTGTGCGATTATGTATTCGCATTGATCTGTCCATAACCTTAAAATTTGGCAAGAACGATTTTTAATGGTTTTGGCGAAGTATTGATCAAACATTTTGAACCGAATAAAGTGTTGTAATGGAAACATTTGCCCAATCGAATCAACTAGATAACGTATACACCACAAATCAAATACAATCGATACTGCGCGCCGAACCGCCACTATGAATTATGCATACTTCTATGGTCGCCGTTTCAAAAAAAAGAAATAAAATTCTTTTTTGCTTCGTTCAATGTTCTCTTATCACTTCTATGCGACACTTTATTTCGGCACTATGGAAAACAAAATTCGATTACAATTTTTTTTGTCTCGTTAAATTTATCCCATTAGCATCGCAAAATGTTATTTCACAGAATTCATGATATTTGTTTTTGACCCGACTGATATCTATTTTTGTACGATTTTTCAGCCGATGTTTTTGATTTTCGATAATAAACAGCGCAACACACAATCACAATTACATTTACACCAAATGTTATAGAAATATCTGTTGTGACTTACATTCGCGCATCAAATGCTCTGCTGTATTATATTTTTTGATTAAGTGAAACTTTGAATTTGACAACAATGATAACAATGATAGAAAGACAGTTGTTTGAATTTAATGTGCACGCTCTTTTCATTTGCTAAACACCACACACGCACAAGGTCACCACTATCACAATTTACACGAATTTATGTAGCATGAGTATCATCATTTAAAAAAAAAATTGATTGGGATCGAGTGAGTGGCTTCTTTTAGAAGAGCTAATATCTATAAATCATATGTATATAGATGGGTAGATAGACCTGTGAAGACATTTGCTGTGCAATTTTGTTAAACAAAATAATAGCCGATGAGACAAGATGCAAATAAAATGTGAATTTAAAAAAAAATCGCCAACGAAGAGATGAAAAAAATGAACCACAATTTTAGCACATCAATAACGGTGATGTTTACTACAGCAAACCAATGCTCAAATCAGTCAATTTTATCTCATTGATTCTTCAAAATGAACTCTTTTTTAGGAACAAATTCAAGCTGCCGCATGACATCTGTCAATGTTTATTATAGCGCACGCACATGACAGTCATATAATCGCACACAAAAAAAATTCCATTTATTTCTCAAGTCAACTTTCAAATCGAACGTATTCGTAATACGAAAAAAATGATAATGACAACACGATGTTTTTGTTGTTGTTGAAATGAATGCGTCTAATGATTTTTTTGAACAAAAGAAAATGAACCAAATGTTGTTTTGCCGAAACAAAATAGTTTATTTTATCAAAATTCATTAAAATAATTAAAAAAGCATCACATTCGACTCTATTTTTTTTGGGTCCGGAACTTTAAACCATAAATTTTAAAAATGTACTACAAAGCGCAATTACGTAGGTAGCGCCAAAAAATGAAATTAAAAAAAGAAAATTTTCATGCAATTATTTATCACAACTTTCGACGAGGATTATCTAAACAACAGTCTGTCAATTAACTTAAATTTTTATATGGCGATGAAGCACCATCTCAAGCCACTGTGTATCGCTGGTTTATGGAATTCAATCATGGTCGTCGTTCGCTCAAAGACGAACCCCATGAAGGTCGTCCAAAATCAGTTGTTGTGCCAGAAACTATCGATGCAGTGCGTGAACTAATAGCATACATACAATTTTACATGAACATTTAGCCGTGAAAAAGATTTGCTCGCGTTGGATCCCACATAAATTGACCGATGATCAAAAAATGGCTCGTGTGAATTGGTGTATAGAAATGCTCAACAAATACAATCGAGGTGCATCAAAAGACATTTATAAGATCGTCACATGTGTCGAATCATGGATCTATGGATATGAGCCTGAGAGTAAACAGCAGTCAACTGTATGGGTCTTCCAAAGTGAAGATAACCCAACAAAAGTTGTTCGAGCAAGAAGCACTTCGAAGCAAATGGTCGCCTGTTTTTTCGGGAGAAATGGTCATGTGGCAACAGTTCCACTAGAGGATCGTAAGACCGTCAATTCTGATTGGTATACCACAAATGGTTTCATCGAATGCAAAAGCGTATCGATCATCATGACGAATATTTTGAAAAGCAATAAAGCCATTTTCAGAAAATGATCAATGCATTTTCATAATTTTTCTCAATAATTAAGGAGACAAACCTCGTATGTCACTTAAGAGACAGTATGAAATGCTAAATTTTAGCACAACTAACGCCTCTACGAGTTCAAGTCAGTTGTTTGCAACCGAGAATTTTTTTTTCACTTTTAAGAAAAATATAATAAAAACGATTTCTTGCCACGAAATATGACCGCTGCAGTGTAGCGTTCACAATGTATTAATTTAACGATTGGATTACTCTTATGTTAATGTCATTATAAAATCTATAAAGAAAAATGGTAACATAACCATTTCTTCATATTATTAAGATATATTGAACAGTTTCGTTGTATTTTTCATTTTTAATTCTTTTATTTCCTTTTATTATGAATTATATACTGAAGTGTATAAATTAAAAACATTTTCATTCTTTGTATTTCTTATGTTTCGTTCATGTTCGTTGAATGTGAACCAATTCAAATTCTCCTTCAATAATTCATTGAATCATCTAGTGTCATTATCCTTTTATTCAGTTATTGCCTTAAATTTAAATACATGTTTTTTGTTTTTTTTTCGGATTCGTTAGTTTAATTTAATATAGCTTATTGCAAAAAGATTTGGCTATTGTTATGGCTTTAAATCATGCCGAACCCCTTAGAATAATTTATGGCTTTCAGCAGGCGTTCTTCCAGCTTCTCTTTAGTTGTGTATTCAGGTAATAATAAAACATTGTAGCATGTATGACTTGTTGGTAATCGATCACTGTCCGAACCATTACGAGCTATGACTAGTTTCAATCGTGACATTCCACCAACTGGTACTCGATCTGAACCTGTGACATTCGAACGAGAAAAATAAATGGTGAAAAAAGTGACTGAAATGTTGCCTTTTGAGTGAATCATTTACCAGTTGTAAATTCAAGCAGTTTTTTCTTTGATTCCAGCGGAAGATTGTGAATAATATCCCAAAAATCAATAATAATCTGTGATTTTTCCGTATAACCGCCTTCATATTCGGTTGCCTTTTCCAATTCGTTGAAATCAAATTCCTGCAAATACAATATTGAAATAAATACTATGACATTCGGGTGTTATTCAATTTTTAGGTTTGAAATTACCTTGCTGCCGCACACCAACAATTCAACCTCTTCCGGTCGAAATAAGAGGTGAAGAGGTGATTCATCTGTGACCATTTGAAAACCACGTCGAAAAGCACGAAACTTTTTATCGATACTTGTGTTCAATAAATAGTCGGCATATAAATCAACAAATTCCTGTAAATTACAAACGATAACGCATTGATTGATGCAGACAATATATTGAACTAACTGGTCATTTGAGCTGACAGTACGTTAGCCAGCTAAATGGACTAAAACAATAGAAGTTATTGTTTTAATGAACAATCACTTCTATTAAAACAAGAAAAGTGATTCATCATTAAAACAATAACGTCTATTGTTTTAGCCCATTTAGCTGGCTAACGTACTGTCAGCTCAACTGACCAGTTAATTCAATATATTGCCTGGATTGAAGAACGAAATCATTTAATAAAATTAAAAAAAACGTTTACCTGTTTGTTAGTTTGATTAACAAAAATTGTATCACCATTTTCCTTGAGGTCATGTGTAAGATTATTGCCGAAAACGTCTTGATAGCTAATTTGAAATGTTTGCATAAAAACGTCTTCGATATCGTCACCTTCATAATCCAAAATATCCTGAAGGCTTTTATGTAATGTGGGATTCCAATCGGCCAAATCAGCAAAGGAACCTTTGATTCCAAAAATTTTGCGATACACAACCATTGGGAAATTAACGGCTAAAATAATATTATTGTAAATGGCCAATCCACAAACGATTCCGATCAATATGAATTGTGCTTCATTTTCGAATGACGATGAATTAAACCAAACGGAGCGGGTACCATCCTGTTGTACAAACATTCCGTAGTCCGGATTAAATATCTCTTCGACAATCGTTTGAAAGAATTCCTTTGAAACGCCACCTTCGTCGATACCTTGTTCCTAGAGATAATCAGAAGAAAAAATGGAATTAATGGAAATGTGATGGAAAATGAATCGAAGGAATGGATCAGGAATTGTAGAGTAATGGAATAGTAATTTTTAGGTAAGTATGCCTTGGTACTTACGCCCACAAATTCAACGACCAATTGCTTTTTCAAATCCTTTGGATTGCCCATGGCAATCATTTCGAGCTCAACAAGAGCATCATCAATGATATGATCTCTTCGTACTTTCAATTTAAGATATGGATTCGATGGTTGACCGGCCAATTGTGTATGAAAACTATTAAAACGTCGTTCATTGTACATTCTTATACGACAATCATAGTATAGACCCAGTGTTTTTGTTGCTGGCGTTAAAATAAACGAGTATAACATAAACGAAAATCTTTTATCTGTCAAATAGAAACGAGCAAATAAATAAGAAAAGAAAATTAAAAAAAAACCGTGCTATAAATAGAATGTAATAAACATGGATTAAAATGTGATGCAGTACATACCACCTTGACGATTCTTATAATATAAATAATCGTTGTCCATTTCGATGGCATCGCTAAGCGGCTCATTGTAAAACTCTTCAAATGGAATATACGGCTTACGACAATCAAGCACATTTACTTGCAATTCGTCTGCCAATGCATCGGTAATATCAGCACTTGATGATTTCTTCGATCCCGAATAAATGAGCAACGAATCGTCTTCAAGCATGAATTCAGAATCATTATCCTCTTCGCGCAATTTTGGCGATTCCAATTTACCCGCCAGTATGCTTGCATAATAAACAATCTGAAAATGTAAACCGAAAATTGTTTATATTTTTCATAAATTTCATTATTTAAGAAGAAAAAACCATCCACCCAAATTTATATAATCTTGTAAACAACGATTATTATCAATTTCTTCGAATTCTATTTGAGAATTCGTGAACGAACGTTTGTTTGTTTTTTTTTTTTTTTCATTTCGAAAGATTAATGCTAACCTTCATAAGTTTTGTGGCGTTGATAATATGTTCGTTGTCTTGAATGAAGGCGTTCTCATGATAAGTTCCGGTGATAACTTGTAAACTGATCAATTGTTGAAGTGTTTCAAGAAGTTTTCGCAGTCCGTCACGACAATGATGCGCCCAGATGCTTGCCAGACGTGCTTGTGCCCAAATTGGTAAATAAGATGCGGCCTTGCAAATCGTTGGCAATGCCACATCAACAAAATCCGATTTTCCAATAATAATAATTTCAAAAATAATCACAAATACCGTAATAATTTCTTCGATTTTTTCGCGTTGCGTAAGCATACGCAAATCAACACTTATGCCAAGCGCCAGACTTTGCAATGCATTATTGAGTGAATCGAATGCGGAGGCTTTTGTCTCAAGTAGATTGATCATTGAACGACGTAAGCTTTTCAAATCAACACTTGTATGATGATGGGGTACATCATTTTTATTAAAATTTGTACCACTGGCCAATTCGTCGTCGTCCGATGTAATGCCACTTTCATCTTTATCCTTATCCAAATCACCTTCGAGCGTTCGAAAGTCTTCTTTGTTGAGATTTTTTAAATTTCGAACCGCTGCTTTTGGAATTAATTTGCTAATGTGTTGTGTGGCCGAATGATTATGACGTTTTTGAAAGCTTTTCACTAAATATTCACGTGACGAAAAATATCTACCTAAGTTTCGAATTAACGGTGCAAATGTATGATTCTTTTTGCAATAATCAATTAATTGATTGAGCACTTGCTCATCCATATATGGAAGCGTTTCAATAGCTAACTGAGTACGACGATTCATTTTCGTTGATGTGGTTGACGATGTATTTGCATTTGACAGTAAGGAAGATTCAGGGTTCTGTGATAAATTCGATGATAAGTCACTATTTGATTTATCAATCGATGAAGTCAATATTTCTGCAATAATATTGTCTTGATTCTCTTTTTGAACATTCGAATCACTGTATGGTAAGATAAGAATAAAAAGATCTAAGCGTTATTAAGAATGTTGGAAAAATGGATTATTTTTTTTTTTAAACGTTCGGATTAAATTGAATTGGCAATATTAAAAGTTAAACACAAAATTTAGGCGCACATTTTTGTTAGCAATTTCATTAAATTTAGTAAATCAAAGCATATAATCAATTCTACCGTATATGTTAAAATTTAAGTAAATGGTTATTTTTTTAGGCAAAAGCTTAAAATGTAAAAAGTTTCTATCTACAAAATAATTGAAATCGTTCAATCGAATGCCACATAAAAGTTAATCCCTAAAATGTTGAATGAAGATCACCTGTAGATGTCATCAATATCCTGATCAGTGCTTTGAATGGCTGAATCGGTTTCGTCTGTGATGCGAACACTTTTATTTGATGGATAATTATCGTTGCACAATTGTGCATCTTCTGAAAATAATTGTATGGCACGTGCGGCCGCTTGGTTTGGTGTTAATGCTTCAAATTGTCCGCTTGACGCACAATTTGAATTTCTACAATCGGCATTTTTACATCCAATTGTTAATTGGTAAAAGTATCGTTCAATCAATTGTTTGGCATGTGCCCGTTTCATATCGTCAATTTCATTCACAGTCGATTGATGGTGTGGCGGTTGATGATCAACTGTCGAAGAACCGCTTGTGTCGTGCTTTGTAATTTGTTCATCTGTGTCGGGACGATCATTTTGACCTTGTATAATAATATTGTTATTATTGTTGGTTGCAGCAATTTTTCCTTTGTTACAATGTGTGGTACTGTTCACTTGTTCACTGTTTACTTTTTCCAAACCGTGAAATTCGTGTGACTGATCGGGGGTGGATGATTCAGATGCAATTTGCTCTTGAGATGACGGTGATGATGATGATGACGACGACGACGAAGACGACGATCCTTCAGACGATCTGAAAAACAAACGAATTTTCGTCGATTGTATGAAATCGCATAAAAATGCGAAATACAAGAGAAATCAACACGATGCCAAATCTAAAATTTCAATGATCTGACCAATGACTTTTCTCAAAGAATTTACTTTTTAACTTTTCGATTGTTTCGCCGACAAGAGTAGAAAATAACAACAACGATAAAGATAAACAAAGAAAATGACGTGCGATTTTGTATTTCGCTGTTTCAATTTACAACAGTCAGCAGTCTGTCGCCGATGTTGCTCCTATGAAGCGTTAGCTCGGTCCAAAATGAAAATAACATGCAAAATGCTCACTCACACACATACACATACATATATATATATATAATAAAATAGCTAAGGTCATCATGCTCAACAGTTTTTTTGTTCGATTTTTGAACAAACAAAAACTCTTTGCTCTAAAAATTTGTTTATTCACTTACATTGTATTTCTCAATTTTTTAACTTTTTTGGTATATCATAAATGGATAGCGAAAAACTTGAGAAAAATTTACGCACAATTTTCACAAAAATAATACAATACACGATATGTAATGATTTGAGTTCTATTTTTTCTCATTTGTTTGAAACGTTTAATTACACACTTTGATCGTGTATACAATTGACTCTGTACAACAAATGAATTAAGCTCAATTGCACACAAATCGTGTGTTAATTGTTACAGATTCTGAGTAAGACTGGCACCGTTTACCACGTTCAACTAAATACAAAACATCTGAAACATCCTGTGAGAGAAAAAAAACGAGCTTTATGTCTGTGTACATGTGTGCACGCAAAATAATATAAACAAATAAACGAACTCACTTGCGAAACGAGACAAAAACAATACGCACACACACACACATTTCCAATTCAAAAGGATACGTTTTCTTTCTTTCGCATTTCACTCAACAATCGGAATTGTGATTTAAAAACAAAATCCGAGAGAGAGAGAGAGAGTGAGATGGAGTGAAATGCAAATAAATCACACAATGTTTCGACTTTATTCTCGTGTTTGTAAAATTGTTTCGGTGCAATGAACAAAAAATATACAATAAATTCATAGGAAGTAAATGATGATAAAGAAAACTTATTTCAAGATGGAAAATGCGCATGAAAATGCGGTTTTGATGGAAATAACAAACAAACAAAAAATACATTCAATGTGTAGTTTTGCATCTTATCGAAACAATGAAAACTAAAAATATTCTATTGAAAACGTTATTTTCTCCTTTAAATTTTGTGGGTGCTTGAAACAAGACGATGCCAAATAACTTTGGCTACGTAATGTAATGGTAAATCGACTGTTTTGAATGGTCAAATTGGATGGGCACATTTAATCTAGATTATTGTGATGTATTCACTCGAAACCCACAAGGTCGGACACACACACACAATCATCATGAATTGAGGTGACTTTGTGAAAGACAGAGAGAATCGAGAACCATTGCTGCTTGATTAAATGCAATCCTTCTGATTGATTCATTTTCAGGTTAGCAACAAACGTGCCAAACGAACCGAAAAAAAAAAATCAAAAGTCATTGAACTCAAATCTATCGTTTGTTTGCAGCAAACAACATTTTTGTAACATACCGTGTCAACGTTTTTTTTTCTTCTTCTTTGCTATTGCGCCGTCCGAGGGGGAGTGCACATCTGAATAATATGAATCACATTGAAACGGTGCACATGATTCACGTGATTTCCGTTTAACGAAACATTTCACATTCTGCATATATAGATTTCGTTTTTCATTTTCTCAACAACACACATTTTCGCACAATAAATTCGTAATCGTAAAAAATGTTTGCGTAGAATTTTGGCAAGCGTGTTGATTTCTTTTATTTACTAAAACTAATAAAATCAAATCAATGTTTGCGTGTCAATCTCTCATGCTCCGTGCTATGCATTAAAATCATGTACCGAATCGATTGTGGGTAAACATATTTGCCATGGGAAATTCGCATGTTATGATAGTTTGGATATTTAATGACATTTTCACGTGGAAACTATGGCAAAATTGTGCGTGGGCAACGTAAATGACAATTTCGATGAATAAAGAAAATCATTCGAATTCAATGAAATCGACGCCAAAACCGAATACGAAGCTTCCGTAAATCATCTGTTTTTGCGCTGTGCTTTGAGCATTGCCGCATCGAACACAACATACTCTCTATTCATTTTGCGTCCAATCCAATCACACGTTTGCATCTATTTTTAGCGAATTGGTTTTCTTTTTTGTTTTTTAAATTTATTTTTTTCGACTTTCCTTTCGGCAAATAAACAAGAGCAAATCGGCGAGATGATACAAGAATTAAACGAAAACGACAACTACGACGATATTGAAATAAACAAAAGATCAACTGATATGAAATTTGTGCAAATTCATGCGAGAATGACGACGGACTGGCCACGGAGTGATAGAGAATGACTGCAAACAAAAAATGACGACGAATAAAATTACACACAAGAGATAAACCCCACAAATTATTTTAGAATTCCTATTAAAAAATGAATTTGTTAGGTTTCCTTATAAAATCGCAATATTTTAACAGGAATCCTAATAAATTGGCGCGCTTAAACGTCAAATCCAACCTCACTGTGTTGAAACAAAACATGTTTTATTATTTAAAGGTTTCCTAATAAAATGTTGCCATATTAGAAGGAAACCTTACAAATTAATATTTTAATAGGAATCCTAAAATGATTTGTTAGGTTTATTTTTTGTGTGTAGCAAAATAATTTCGATCCTTACCTTGAAGTTTCGCCGTCTGATTTATTATTTTGTTCTGAAGTCATAGATTCGACGCAGACAACCGATTTCTTAACCAATTTGGGTGTTTAAAATGTAACTCAAACGTTGTCTGTCCCCCTTCGATTCTGGTTGTCAACTGTGATTGCACACAGTGCAAATTTCAATACTGAAAAATTATCATTTTTTATCGTGATTATGATTTGATTGCGGTTATATTTTCTCAATTGTTGACACTGATCACAAAACACAAATTGTGGATACCCGTTGGATTGATATCACAAGCAAGCGGATAACTAAATTCAATTGTCTCAATATTTCATCCAAATCCTGTACATTTATGTTTTCGACGTTTTCGTTTACAATTTGTGTACATAGAAAATTTGTTGCTTCCACTGAATCAATTGGAGTTGGCCAATCATACACACACACACACACGACAGTGAGAACAAAAGATTTGAAAATCAAATGCACTGCGTTAATTTTATTGCGATTTCTTTTTGTTTCGATTAAAATGTGTAAATTAACGTGCAACTATTAATTTGTATGTGTATTCGTGTTGCTTACTCTTTTTTTCCACATACATAAACACTTTTTTTATTTAAATAAATAGAATAATTGCGCGTGTTACAATTCCAATGAAATGACGATTAAAATATGCCTTTTTGCCTTAATTTAAAATGCGTATCGATTCAAATCAATCACATATTACACGAATACACAACAAAATAAAACCAAACGTCCACATTTATGATAATTGCAATTGTATGCTATTTCGCCTATTTTCAGTCATAATTTTCGATGTTGATTTTTTTGTTTTACGTATTTGCTGCATTCACTTGATTTGCAATCGATTTGATTCGGCTGCTCTTATGCATTTTGTATTCGGCATATGTACTTGTTGGTTCGCAACACCATACATAACTCGTGTATTCGTGTATCCTTTTTTGCATTCATTTGTTGGAAAAAACAAGAAATTGAATTGTAATTAAACAATTGAAAATCAAGGTGTGAAAAAAATCGTTCTTGGTCGCTAGAATCAAGATGGAATCGCAGAAAATGTTCGGCAGAAATGCAATGAAATTGAAATAATAAAGAACGACAACAAAAACAAAAACGAATAATTGTCCTTGTGCGCATTGTGACCACTTCAAGTGAGAAAGAGAAAACAATTATCCGATGATCTTTCAATTTTTCTCTTTCTCTCTCTCTAATGCATCAATTGAGAAAAAAACCACCATACAAAATAAATTTTCTTTTTCTTTTCTTTTTTAAATTAAAATCACACAATATCAAAACTCACAATATCTAAAGACACATTCGATTTAGTCGTGAAATATTGATGGACAATTGTGAAGGTTTCTCGAGACGAAATGAAAAATTCACTACCGCTTGACTTGAAATGAAATAAAACAAAAATTGTATAAGGCCGAGAGAATTGTTTCTTTTTGCATATGTTGATTTGATTTGATATATTTTTTTTCTGTTGTTTTGTTTTGTATGTACAGCCAATCAGTCACTCTTGTCACACACACAATGTGCATTACCTTTGTCTATGGCCCTTCTCTCTTTTTTATTTCCACTTATTAATATCATACATCTGTATACATAAAGTTTTTGACAGTTGTACGCAGTTTTTTGACAGTAGACTAGTCATTGCAAACCGCCGTACACTGTATACGGTTCTCATCCTAGATACACTGTTGGAAATTCAAGTAAATTATCTAATTTAAAAAGAAAAATAATATTTTAAAAAAAAAAAAAAAAAAAAAAAAAAAAACAAAATAAATAAATGCCAATCAACAATGAAAGCGAACATTTTTGGATTGACAAAGGGTTGACAAAAGCAAATGATTTGGAAACACCTTCCACGAATTTTATTATACACATACAAAGAGATCCGTTTTTTTTTTGTTAAACTTGCAAATATGTTCTTTTCATCCTTCCCACGGGCTATTTCTCTCAGAGATTTCAGACAGCATTTTCATTTA
This sequence comes from Contarinia nasturtii, assembly GCF_009176525.2. Lineage (NCBI taxonomy): Eukaryota > Metazoa > Arthropoda > Insecta > Diptera > Cecidomyiidae > Contarinia > Contarinia nasturtii. Next base: position 8,961,040 of record NW_022197486.1, read on the forward strand.
TACTATTACCATAGATTTCGTGTTTCGTTAGAATTGCATTCAAGTATTTTTCTCAGTTGTTTTCCAATGAAATTCGAATCATTTTTGTATGAAATCTGTTGTTTCATCTCTCTTGTTTTAACTTATTTTTTTCTTCTGACATTGCAAATATCAAATTTGTGAACAATCCATGGAGACATTTCCTGGAAATCTCGAGAAAAAAAAGTAAAAAAATCGCATTCATTTTTAAACTGTCGCTGTAGAATTAAATGTGTGTGACACATTGACGTGAAGTTGCATCAAATCGAAATTACTAGATAAATAGAGATGTATAACAAGTATAGCCGAGCATGTTTCAAGTGGATATTTGTATGTATGCGTATCACACGTATGTGTGAGTGTGTGTTTACGTATTTAAAAAGTCAGCGCTTGAGCAGTTGAATTTGACATTCGAGCAGCGCCTATATGACACATTCGCTTCAAATTAAAAATTTTCATTCGATCTTTTCTATCGCATACGCTTCATTACAGTTTTCGTTCAACATACACATTAAATATATGCAGCTCGTCAAAATCATCAAGCTCGTTAGCCAACATCTTACGCCGATGAGCAATGATCGGAAAAGCGTTCGAACTGTGCGCCTTCAAAATTGACATTTCAATCGAATTGATTAAACGAAAAGAACTGTAAATTCTGCCGAAAAATAAGAGAGCGTGCGAGCGAGCGAAAGAGTGTGTGTGACAGAAATATCGTTCATTTGTTTACGTGTATGGTATTCAATTTTCAAATTTAACTGGTTGCATGAATTTTAAATAAAAAAAGGCATTTTGAATGAAGTGTTTGAAATATCATGGATCAGTATCATATTGAAGTGTTGGCTTCTGGCGATATTGCCAAGTCAAAGGAGATTTTACAACGGTTTGTGACACAGGTAATGTTCAGAAGAAGAAAAAAAAAAAACGACACAATTTGGAATGAGATAAGATGCGAAAGATACCAAGTAATAATATTTGTTTAACTCATTTCGATTGAATACAGCATACAGATACATTTGATTTTACGGCTATCTATAGCCAATGGACCACAATTTGGAATGGAATCTTTAAATTTCTTCGAATGCCATGCGAAAGACGTGCCGAAGCATTACACATTTATCCCGATTGTTTAGCTGCCATTCGAATATTATCACGTGATAAAACCCATTTAAATCAAACAATAACCGTCGAACAATTTGATACATTGCTCAATATTGCGAATATTGGTGGTCACAATGAAAATATTAGCGATTCGGCCATTGTCGTTGAGGCGCTCAAATGTTTATGCAATTTAGTGTTTCAAAGTACCAGTTGTCAAATGATGTGCTTAAAAAATGCAGCCATCGATGGCATTGTACGACGATTGAGAACATATAAGTATGTTATTTTTCATGCGATTTGTTTTTTTTATTCTTTTTTTTTTCTCATATTTTTTCTGTTTTTTTTCAGAGATGCAAATGTTCCATACGATTTACAATACTTTGATATGAAACTGCTATTTTTGATAACAGCTTTGAATCCCGATGTTCGAACAAAAGTTCGTGATGATTATCATGGACTGACCTATCTTGTCGAAATATTGGATTTAATTATTAAAGAACGTTCCGATCCAAATGCCCAACACAATGAACTGAGCGACAGTCAAGTGAATTTACTCGTTGAAATTATGAAAGTTTTATTCAATATTACCGTACGGAATGAAACATCGGTGGCCACCGAAGAAGAGGAGGAAATTCAATTTCGACGATTGGCCGTTGTATTGCATGATTTACTATTGTGTCGTGCAACCACAAAGGAAAAACAGCTCGAACTATGTTCGAACACAATCAATTTGCTGACAAATGTGCCAACCGCCTGTTATTCGGAGCTTGTTATTCCAATGCATTTGGACAGTGATTCATCAACAACGTCATTCGCATCGGTTACAAATTTGAGCGGTATTCATTTATTTGAGGGTCATGATGTCACTGCATTGGAAATTCTTTTGGAATTTCTCAAATGTCGATTGGAAAATATGCAAGTAAGTGTGGATGTGTTTCAATTCCTTTTTGAGTAAAAACCATTTACTTGTATTTCTTTTATTCGGTAGAAATTGTCTATTCAACAGGAGCTTCTGTCACCAGTGTTGACGGCTTTGGTAAAATGTGCTCGTTGTAATAAATTACAGCGACAGTATTTACGGCAACAAGTTTTACCACCATTAAGAGATGTTAAAACGCGACCCGAAGTTGGTGAACATTTACGAAATCGCTTGGTGAAATTGCTAACAACGCCAGCAACACAAGTGCGTGATCTTGTTGCCGATTTCTTATTCGTACTTTGCAAAGAGAATGGTAATTCAATTTGTTTTTTTTAATGTGTTTTTCGTTGAAGTTCAACATTTTTCATTGTGTCTTCGGATTTTTTACAGTCGGACGAATGATAAAATACACGGGATATGGGAATGCAGCTGGTCTCTTTGCAAATCGTGGCTTAGTTCCTGTACGTAGCGGAAGCAGTTATTCGGGTGAATATTCGTCGAATAGTGAAGACAGCGATACGGAAGAGTATAAACAAATGCAACACAGTATCAATCCAGTGGTCGGTTGTTATGAGCCGCCGCGTCCAAATCCGCTCGAGGGAATGTCAGAAGAGCAAAAAGAGTATGAAGCGATGAAACTAGTCAATCTAATGGACCAATTGAATCGGCAAGGGCTCGTTCAACCATGCAAAATTGGTGAGGATGGCCGACCACAGGCTGTCGAACATATCCTCGAACTACAAGACAGCATACCACAACAGCAAATGGACCAATCACATGAAACTTAAAAACAACAACAAAACAAAGCAATATACATATACTATCATCTACAAAAAAAGAACAAAATCAAAGAGACAAATGTAGCGCGCATTGTCACCTTGTCACATTATGTTTTTTTTTATTTATTTAAAATTCGTTTTAATTTTGACGCCCGTTTCTCATGATTGCCATCATCAAAATCGACGAAGAAACAGTCAGGCAGAATTAATTGAATAAACTCATTCCAATCGTGATTGCATAAATGCATGTGTAAGTATGTATGTGACTAAGTATGTGTGTGTGTGCTAAGCAAACACGACTGCACGAAGAGGTAGAGTGGGAAAATGGACACAAAGAGAAAGTTAAAGCGAAAATCCAATTAAAAGTGTGTTTGTGTATAAATATCGTTGAATATGTGTCGGGCTCGATGTTGATTTATGCGGATTCATTATTCATATTCAAACAAAAAAAAGCTTTGGCTTGAATAACTTGAAAAACTCATTGTCTATTTTTTTTTTTAATTCGATGGTTTCATCACTTTATGGGAATTACTTCGAGCAATATTTATTTATACCTATACTAAATCAATGATAACAAAAACAAACAAAAAATCGAAGAAAATGAGAGAGAGAGAGAGAGAGAGAGAGAGAGAGAGAGAGAAATCAGACAACCTTTTATATATGTTCTCAGTCACCATATATGGTACTTGAAACCGAATAAAAAATTCATACATTGCGTGTGCTGCAGTGTTGTTGTTGTTGTTGTTGTCAATATATGGGCGGCAGTGGCAATAGCTTTGATACACCTTGCACCCAATCTTGAATGAAAAAAAAAAATCCATTTCATTTCATTTAGCTTTGATTGATGTTCCAACTTGAAATGAATGCATTTATAAATTGCATTCCATGTGGTCATGCGGCTGAAAGAATGTCACCATCATCCGAGCTTTCGTACTCCGGCTAACTCAATCACACTTCAGCTACTCACAATTATTGCTTTGAACGTTGGATTTCTATGCAAAATATTATCGATTGCAAGTATATACTTAGCAACAAAAAAGGAATATCGATTGAAATAAAAAGAAAGAGAGAAAGAGAACGAATGATGAATAATTGTCTATGTTTGGATTAGAAACAGTTAATTTGACCTGATTTTTGATCGCTCGATGTGTAGAAGATGTGTAAAATTAACTTTGAGACTAGAATGCATTAAATTTGTTTGAAGAAACTTGACTCACCTAAAAATATGAATCTGTTCATATTCACTCAATCCCTGTTTATTTTCAGTCGCATTTTCTCGTCCAATTTTTTGATCACATAAATTATTGATTTGGTTTGACGGAGAAAATATTTTTATTTAGACACAATTGGTTGAATATATTTCACGTATTACATATATTCAAGGAATTTGTTCGAATAAGAAAGGGGCCGCTCTTTTTCATTTCTGATTTTCTAGTCAAAAAAAAAAAAACATTACTTCAGATAATGCGTATAGTATTCGACCGAAAGAGGATGAAAAAAAAACCAACGTTTGAATTTCCATAAGTCATTTGAAATGCATTTCATTCTTTAAAGTCCGAACCAAAACAAAGAGCATTTACAATTTTTTGCTAGAGTAAATGAGGACGATGTATGTAGTATTAAGAAGCAGATATAACTTATTCAATTGTTGATATAAAACAATTGGATGAGAAAGTAAAGCCATCACATAACCCCTAGAGTACACATAGAATTCTTTGAGATTGAATCGAATATTTCCTCTAATAATAAGAGAAATAATGCCGATGGACCAAATATGAATAAACAACAGATGCAATTCTAGAAAAGAATCGGCCCCGCATAACACTTTACTCAAAATATTATTTTTCATTTTAATTTTTTTTTGGATATCACATTTATCGAGCCATTTTAAATCTGTCGATAACATTTTTTTTCACTTCAAATTTGAATATTATCCAATTTATAGAAAAATGAGTAAAAAAAACATGTCAAATAAATTAGTGACTTTCAAAAATAGTTGATCATACACATACAACATTTATCCAATGCACAATTTTAGCACCCAATTTTTTGGAAGGGTTTAATCTTACGGTTTTGCTCAATAAATGCATTCAAAATATGGAAGTAAAGAACCGAACATTTTGAACCGTTATTTATTTAATTTCATTGAAATTGAAAAGGTAAGTTTTTTTGGTTTCTATCCCAGCAAACAATTGATAGGGCAAATGCATCCATTATGAAGCACATATTGACGGTCGTTTTCGGGGTTAGATTCGTGTGTAGTTTCAGTCATTTCCATAGGTTTGGCATGGTGGAACATTCAGGTGTGAAAACATGGAAAAAGGGAAAGACAACCATTAGTATCAGTTGAACTGGGTATAAAATATTTTTTTTAAATTAAAAACTTTACTCACCTACGAGCACTCCCCCTCCGTACAATGTTGTACTATTGTACAACTAGACCACAAGACTTTATATAGTCTGTTCATGTCTAGCTAAGCTAACTATAATAGTTAAAATATTTTATTTTATGTAATTTTTTGAATGTATGATTAATTGATGATGTTTGTTAGTTGACATTGTTGTTTTAGTCCGGCGGTCTTAACAATGAAACTGGCAATGGTACATCAAAGATCCGGCAAAGTCCTATGTAATTTAAAGCAAATACATTAAATAATGAATATTCTGTTTCCAATTGATTCATACCTTTGAGCATAATGCATTTTGCTGCAACAATATCTCGGTGCCAAGTAACTGTTTGTGGAACAACATCATCATCATCAACATTTAATGGCCAATTTTTGTAGGTAACTTTAACCTTTGACATTAAACGCCCAGTCCGAAGTTTTTCGTTCACAGCCTCACGATTGCCATCAATAATTTGTCGCTTAATAATTGCACGTTTTCTTCTCAAAACACAGTCCAGCGACTGAATCTGGCAGGCCATCAATCTTTTTCGCTCTACAATCGTAGCACACTTTAAATCGATCATCTTTTGTGTGCCTTGGAAAACGTTCCTGACAATTCGCGCATGTTTGTGATGTTCCCCATTCATCTTGCATTTCAACTTCTGAATGTCCAAGTTTTTTAATGCTCACACAAAACTTACGCGATCCCGGACATCTTTTACGCTTTTTTATTCCAAACGGTCGATCGGGTTTCATCGCCCAAGCACCAAATTGAACCAACGACGGTTTGTCACACGCACGGCGATTTGATCATTTACTCTGGTCGAGCGAATGTGATGGTCTAAATCCAGTCGTGCATATTCACGCGTCGCATAAGCTGCCATTCCTTTTCGTAACATTTTAATGCGATATTCAATGTATGATTTCCATGTTGAATTACGTGGTGATGGTGGACGATATGGGTATGTTTTGAAATGTTCCTTCTCTTCGATATCAAACCATCCAGCCAACTTTTTCGCTTCTTTGTCTCGTTTTTTCTGCTGAGTTTCCCAATGAAAACGCTGGTTTGGTATTATAATGTTTTCCTTCAAAATGCAAAATGATACAAAAAACTATGAGTTTCTATTCAAAACCATTTCAAATTACATTTCAAAATATCTTACCTCAACAGCCGGCTCATCAGGTGTTTTTTGAATGTTGCGACGCACTACAGTTAACCACGATTTTTCATTCGGATCGATTCCAATGATGTATTTCTTGCCAATGAGTTTTTCCGACCCCCGATTCGCTTGGGTTGTTTGCTGTGGTCGTTGTTGTCGCTGTGGTTTCTTGTACATTATGGATATTGAAACACTATCGGTCAAAATCTGATGATGGAATGGTTTCGATTTGCCCAATTTATTTATTTTACCGACATCGAACAACATATTCCATAGACCTGATCGATCAGTTTGGGTGTAGTACTCTACTTTTCTCTTATTCATCCGGTTGGTCCGCGTATTGAGAAAAGAAGGCACCAAATCAAGCTTGTTTACAATTTTATTATACAAGTCCGTAATGTCCAATCGCACGTTTTTCAAATGGTAGTCGCATAATGGTATAAGAGCAAAACTGCTTATTTTTGGTGGTCGATTGATTGTTGGCTCTTGAAAGTTCGGATTGTTACGAAACATTTCATGAATGGTATTCCATTGTTCGGCATGACTGTGATACACTTCTATTTGCCGTTGCATTTGACCGAACAACCAATTTCAGTCAAATCTCTCATTAAAATATTGAATTTTTCAACGCGTTGTGGATCCACATTATTACCATTATCACCATTTGTTAAATTCTTAAATCGATATGAAAACTCTTTGGCATTTCTGATGTCGATGCTATCAAATCTTGAGCCATTGTTGAATCGATTGCGATACCAACAACGCATTCGAAAAAAATTCATGATATCATTCTTATTATAAAAAAATTTCTTCAATTTTTCCCCCAAAAACACCATATAAAGCCGAAATTCGTATCGACGAAGGAAAAAGTGAAAAAAAATAATATATCATAATTTGTGTGAAAAATTGATAAATTACTTTATTTGTACCGAAAAGAAATTGACAATTTGTAAAGAGACAAATTTGGCATAGAATTTAATTTCGTTATAAGCTGACATAGACATAAATGTAATCTTTGTATGAAACAAGAAAAATGAAACCAATTCACCACATCATTCATTTCTTAGTACTTGAGGCAATCATTTCACGAATTTGTTGCACCAACCATTGAATTCCATCCTGCAAACCCTCTCCAGACAGTGCATTACTTGAGCTTATGTGCCAAGGTTTGTCCTTCAATTTTTCTAAGCCCAATGCTAAACGAAATGGAAAAGAAACAAGAAACAAAACAACAAAAACTCGTCTTAGAAACCGTAAAAAGTAAAAGTTGAAGTAAAATCTAGTTCAAACCTGCGGCAATTTTAACACTTGACAACGAATCGGGACAATCGATTTTGTTCGCAAAGAAAAGAATTGGTATACGACGATTTTGAATGTCGGGATGTTTGATTAAAATATCTAATTCGTCCTTGACAACAACTGAGAAATGATTAAGCAGAAAAAAAAAACAAATTAACGATTAAAAAATGATCAAAAAAGAAATTAAATTGAACCAAAATAAGAAACGGAAAAGGTAAGAAAAAGTTTTATCCAGAGAAAAAACCGGCTTTGAATGGACAATGAATACAATAGCATTTTTGGAAAGAAATATTCCTTTTATTACGCATTATTGTCTTACCTAACCGCATTCGATCGCTGGAGTCAATGACGAATATGATACCTTGACACGATTTAAAATGATGTTCCCAGAGATTGCGATAGCGTCCAGCACCCGACATATCGAATGCTGTAAACGCAATACCCTGATCTACAAATCAATTCAAATCAGAGATAAAAATAGAAATTTCATTCAAATGGATGGGTGGTGGTAGTGTAGGTGGTGTTGATTTTGCATGCATATGTTCATTATATATTATCGTTGGTGTATTGTTGATGTGTGACCAATTGGACGACCAGTTTATCTAAATTTAAATGTGCAATTATGACATTTTTGGACGATTTTGTAAGACAATAACAACAAATTACGGTTACAACATTAATTGCAACTACAATAGTATTTGGTGAATTAAGCAAATAGTCATTACTGAGCGAAGAGAAGAAAGAAGACACAACTTAAAAAATTTACCAATAGCAATAACAATGCACACACGGACACACAAAAAACCATGGTGATCGATTTATATATTTTTACGTTTGCTGTGAGATTTTACAACGATCTTTTTTTCTTTTTATTATGCACACACAGCTGCTATAAAATACAGATCAAAATAAAGCCAATTTTATTCAACAATTTACTTTAAATCTGGGGAGGGAAGGAGAAGACAGAAAATATAGTATACATCAAATTGTACATATAGAGATCAAAAAAAAAATAAACACAGAAGTAAAATAACACACAATATCGATATAATGCATAATCGATATTAACATAAAAATAAAAGAATAGTCCCAATTTTGAATCTCGCACTCAGGCTCATCACTCACTTTGAAATTTTTCAACATTAAATCCGACTGTGGGCAAAGTGACTTGGCTTCTTTCTTCTGGATCTTTGAAATGATTAACTATTGTTGATTTACCACTGTTATTCAGACCAATCACCAAAATGTTTATTTGTTCTTTGCGCACTTTCAGCATGCCAGCCAGCATATCGAATAAACCCATCATGCAAACAAGATAATTTCTTCGTTTCAATTGTTTGTTTCGTCAACGCACCAAAATACAGATGCGTTTATTTTCACAGCGTTTGCTAACTCGTTTTTTTTTTCTATTTTCAATTTGACCAATTTGCTTCTAGCTATTGAAGTGATTGCCAAATGGCGTTGTTATGTATTCGTTCCTTCGATAGAAAATCAACTTTATTCAAAATGTTCAATGTCATCGCCAAGAATATTTCACTTTTGTTTGTATTTATATTATATTATATGTTTTTAAATTTTGTTTTTTTTTATTTGTCTGTTTTGGTGTAAGTTCTTTACAAGTACTATTACCTGTCAACCCCCAATTATAATAAAATACAGTGATTTCGTTTTATTTTCGGTAAATACTTTGCAACCATTTCGTTGTTCTATATGTGTTGGTCCGAAATCAAATGTTCAAATAAATACGTCGGGATTTTCGTTATTGTTAAATTGTCTCCATGGTAACGGTAAACTGTCGTGGTTTTTGTTTTATTTTCTTTCAAATTGCGACCCAAAAAATCGGGTTACAAACAATTCACGTTTCTCAATCATTGATTTTCATCATAGAAGTGGCATTGATTTGGGAGAAAGTGCATGCAAAAGAATGAAAGAGAAATTATCGTAATTTGAATGAAATTTTTGATCAATTTCAATATCAAATTGAATGTCACCCATAAAATTTAAGTGAGCATACGTTTTTTTTTCTCGATTCAAACAAAAATTAACGAAAAAAAAATGTAAACAAAACTGTCATGTGCTCGACTTGAATAAATGAAATCAATGCACGTTATTTTTGCTTCAATGTTCATTTGATACATTCGTAAACGGATTCCGTTCGTTCAAATCCGGTGGTGTTATTTTTCCGACTGCAATAAGCTTGAGTGTGTATAATTGTATATTGAATGGTATACAGTGGTGTGAACAGTTTAAATGACGTATACGCTGAGACATATGGTCCAAATGAATAGTAAATAAATGAACTGACGAAACAACCGCAAAATAAAAGTCTCGATGACATTTCATGCACAAATACATGTAAAAACGCAACGAACATTCTCTCAACCATATACATGAACATGTACATTCACTCAATCGCACATCTCTATCGGTTGAATTTGACTAAAATGCTTGCTGTGCGCGAAATACCGAGTTTAGTGCTGGAAGATAGTTAAACGGAGAACGTTGTAATTCATTTATTGTGAGGAAAAAAAATATACAAAGATATCGAAAAATTTCGTCGAGAATCACAACGAAACAACGCATCAATACAAGTACTTATCATCAAGTGCGGTCAACAATAACAAAGTTTGTAGACACATCGAGAGAGTAAAAAAAAGGACATTTACAACCATATCAACAGAGCATTTAATCACCGTGAATCGCAGACCATTGTGAAAAGAGACAGAAAAGAAAACAATCAACCAATCAAATACAACATATCACACACATTTTTGATAGGTAAATATTTTCTAATGTCATTACCACAAATGCTTCATGTGGTGCAAATCAGCAAAAGAAACAAAACAGAGATAAATTACACACGGCTAATAGTCGCTGCCAAATACAGCAAAAAGAAGTTAATCAAGTTTTGTTGGGGATTTTCCTCTCAATTTCTTTGGATACACATTTTTTTTTGTTTTGTGTTTGAACTTGAGCTATGCCAATGAAAAACATTTACAATTGCAATTTTATCTTAACAGAAACGAGAAAAAAAAACACAATAATGTACTTTGATGGTAAAGAAGGTACATTTATTTCACTCTTTTATTGATTCCGTCGTTCGTTGTGGTATTTATGTGTGTAAGTGTGAGTGACTTGATCGAGATTATTATTTTGGTGCCGCTTGTAAAAACAAAAGTCTGTGTGTTGATGATGTGAATTTTCTTCCAAAAAAAAATGCATTAAAAAATTCACAATTTTCTATTTATGGATATCAGAGGCGGTGATTATTCTGAAAAATTGTTTTATCTGAAATAAACTTGCCCTTTTTTGTTTATTGCGGAGTCCATGTGATTTAATTATCAAAATTGTCCAAAAGTCGAATCCGCTGGATTATGGCATTAATGGTCGTTGTTTGTTATCGAATTTAAGACGTATGAAAAAAAAGTACGACTGTCAGTTCGTTCACTTTGCACGCAGATAATCAATATAATTCGATATGAAACGTTCAAAATACTTTGAACATATACTTGATTTCGGTTCAAACATATACATTAATGCCTCACACCAGACACATTTCTGATACGAATCAATCGAACAAAGTACATTAAATGATTGTATGAGAACAAAACGCATACCGAAATATGCGTTCAAAGTTTGGAGATCGGTAGATTTATTGTGAGACTATCTTGATAAAACGAGCATCTCAACCAATTGATAAAAAACACACACAAACCACATATAAATGGACGACACATTCAGATTGCATTTCCATATAATATTATTGTAGTAGCCAACGTTTAAATCGAATAAAAATAAGATTTATTTTTAACAACTTTATAGGTGTATTCTTTATTTGCGCAATTCTGGCCACGAAAAAAAAACCATCCAAAAAAATGTTATTATAAATTTTCCACGGAAAATACGCATGCTTACTACGCATACTCACGGGCCACTTGTTTTTTGGTAGATGTTTCAGTTACAACCGAAACACCGGTCTATCGAAAATTTTCCACTAATTTTTTTTATTTTGTTCGTTGCCATTGACAGGTTTACCGTGCATATATACAAGTGACTTTGAGCGCAAAGCACTTCTTACTTAGCAATCAAGCAGCGAGATAGATCGGAAGTGATCATTACAGTACTACTTTTCGCTGTTTTAAACGCAAGGAAAAGACTTTTGCTTGTGTGTGTGTGTGTGTGTGCGAGAGCATATAAACCAGTATTAAAGGTGAGCCGCGAAAAACATCCTCATATTTCTTACGTACAAAATTGGATGTCAATTACGAATGCTTCACGGAATGGGTCTTATTCAGTTATATTCAACGCCGAAAACGAGTGCACCGGCGAATGATCCATCACAAACAACATCACGATGTCACGAGAACTCGGAGAATCCGTCATTTTGTCGATGCCAAAAAATCGATGTACAACAAAAACCAGTGGAAAAACCAAAACCAAAGTGTCAATTGAATTTAACCGGGGCAAATCAATTACCCGATACACGAAAAGTCTACTTGGATGCACCAAAAGGTATTGATAAATCAAATTTACAAATTCCGCCCGACACATGCCGATGCGGCGAAGATACGTGCACAAACATCGATTGGACATGGGATCGACTAAAATTACAACCACAAACCACAATTCAAAATCATACCGTACAATTTCATCCGATCTACAGCCAGGGAACATCGGTAGTACGTAGCAGTCAGCCATTGTTGCCAAATATGATACATTATTGGGAAATTAAAATTGTTCATTGGCTATCGGGCACTGACTTGGTAAGTTCCACCTTTTTTTTCCTTCCGCTATTCAACATAATTTCACGAGCCCTTCAAATGTAAACCTGTATTTTTCGACTTCTAGTTCATAGCGCACGCTCTCTCTCTCTCTCTCTCTCTCCTTCACCTGTTTGCGATTTTCATTTTTTTACTCGACTCTTACAAAGTCAAGCGATCGTGCTTGCCACCGATTTTATTGATTAAAATCACTTAAAAAGCAAAATACTTTGTTATTCGCATTTAAATACGTCAATACATTGATTGACCATGGCCTACACCTCTCTCTTGCTCTAGCTCTCACTCTCTTCAAAATGTGAACGCGTGCACAATTCCTTTATTAAGAGATAAAGCAAAACGTTTTTTTTTTCTGTTCGCTTGTGATTTGCATTCACTTTAGGCTCTGCGTCTTTAAATTAAAAAACAAAAATAGTAATCACTGAAAAATCACTGTTCTTCATTAGAATCTTGAATATGAAAAACAATTGGGCCAGTTAAAATTGTAAAAAAAATAATAATTCTAAAGCACGTTGACTCTAATGAATTTATTATTATTCATCCATCAACTGATAGCGGCCTATCGGATTTATGAGTAAAAATGTCAAAAGAATAAAATAACTGCAACTTTAATAAATGTTGATTTGTACATAAACGACCTTTTCTGATCGCACTGAGCAAATGAAATTTGTCCCTTGAGGTGCATTGATCGATTATCAAATTCATGATTCTTGATAACAATGCGCACGAATGCATTATGCAAATATTCAATGAGCAACAACTACATTTTATTGTATTGTTTCGTTATGTGTGTGCGTATCGTTTTTTTTTGTTGTTCAATGACGTGGTCTCTTTCTCTCTCTATCACGCTCCAAAAGTATGATAATGAATGAGAATATTTGTGAACGAAACAAATGCCGACACACTAATGACCACACGCATATATGAACAAGCGGCACACTAAATCATCAAATATTGTCATTATAAATAGCATTGATTATTTTAATAAGTGTACTGAAAACTGCGGTTGATTTAAAAACAAAACTAAAAAGAGCAAATCCAACAAGAGCAAATAAGATTTTTGAAAAGACATCGTGCGTCATATTCTTTATCGCGCTGTCATTCAGAATGGTATGAAAGGTGGTAAAAATATGGTCGATATTCGAAGTAAACAAAAAAATAATATATCAGAAATTCAAATCTCAAAAGGAAGTGTATATCGCTTAAAAATCAGTAATTTTGCGCTCGAAATTCCGAGAACCCAATACACTCACCGTCAATTTCCTGTTAATATTTGACCAAGCATCAAATTGTCCACGTGTATTTGTGTTGTACTCAATTTTGGTCACATCACGCATTCAATTCATGATCAAACTTATTAACTTGCGCATCATTCATCCTATTCGTGTTGTTGTTTTTATTGTACCTGAGAAAGGTTTTATATGAATTCGCTTTGCCGTCTTTATGTAAATACCAATTAAATTACCCGGCACGGTGAATAAATATACGATAATTTATTAATTAAACGGCACACATATATATCTTTTTCCTCTCTTTGTGCCGTACAACGTTCGATAAACTATATTTAGATATATATTTATCTTTGTATACAATGAGGTGCCAAACAACGATAAACAACAATATTCAATTCATATCAGTTGCCGCTTTTCAAATGATTGGTAAACAATGGTCTTTCATTGTTGTTGTGTATATTTTATTTTTAGATGGTTGGCATCGGCACCGATGCATTCAATTTAATGGAATATCGGTATAAATTCGCCAGCGCTCTTGGCCTGGACCATCGATCTTGGGGCTATTCACATCGTGGAATGATACAACATAAAAATATTCTTAAATATTATGGAAAATCATATACAAAACGTTGCATTGTCGGTGTGTACTTGGATCTGTCACGTGGTCATTTGGAATTTTACGTGAATCGAATGTAAGTACAATACATAGTCTATAATTTCGAAAGATCGACATTTTATTGTATTTCAATAAGATCAAAAGCACCTAATTATCGTATTTGTAATGTGAAGCGTGCTAAATATATACCAAAACAAAAGTCCGATAAATGAAATTTCAAGTGACTCACTTCAATTTTTTTTGTTATTTGATTATCTATTTTGTTTTCTCTTTTTTTCTGGTTTTATTTTCAATACCGATAAAAAAAAATTTGTTCGTATCTTTATACAGTCCTCAAGGCATTGCATTCCGGAATATACCACTCGATAAGGAACTTTATGCAATGGTGTGTTCTACTTCGGCCAAATCATCGGTGCGTCTCATTAACACAACATCATTTCGTGATTGCCTTCAATTTCGATGCATGAAAGTTATCACCAAGTATCCACAATTGTTGGATGTAAGTTGAATTCTACTTAAAAAAAAAGTCAATCTTTTCTGAATGCGGAACTCACATAGAAATTTATATTCTTTTTTTTCCCATTTCGTTTACAGAAAGTGCAAAATATCCCCGGTTTGGCGAATTTGTGTCGAGATGTATGGTTCATGTTCCCGAAAGAGCGTTATCAATATTCGGAAGAATCAAATGATAATCAACAAGAGAATAATATGGGTGCACAAATGTCAACCGAATCGACATTGAATGGTGCCGAAGAAACAATGGATGATTGTGGTGATCAATCGATGGAAGTGCTTGATGATTGTGATAGTTTGCCAAATAGCTTCGATTCATCCAACGAACACGAGGGCATCGACGAAGCAATATTTTTATCAACATTCAAAGATGAGCCACAACAAAGTAGTGACGATGATGATCCCGTCTACGATGATGGCGATTAGACGTCCACACATTTGCTTTTTTTTTTCTACTGATTCGTCACATTTAACATAGAAAAGAGAAAGACACATATAGAGATTCACATTTAATCAAGCATTTTTTTTATGTTAAACTAGTTTAAATATTCCTAACGTTATAGTTAAGTTTATTATAATTATTATTCAGCGAACGTCGAATTATGCACGGTCGAGTATTTTTTTTTCTTCTTCTACGTACCCACTTAATTTTCGGAATGGAACAGAAGACAAGAAATTTGCATTTATTTTTATTCGTTCTATTATTTTCTCTTTTTTTGTGTCCAATAATTTATTTGTTAACAACGATTTATATCTATACGTTAAGATAATATGAAAGACTTTTGTGGAGACTGGAATCGATATATTGTGCGCGCAATTTTTTTTTAAATCATTTTCTTTATACCATTTTTATTTATCGAAGAATACACAAGAAAAATCACAATTTTATGATTATGTGTACACTGTAGGAGAGTTTTTTTGTGATTTGTATTTTTCAACATATACAATGGAAAGAATAAAAAAATGAATATATTGTAAAAAAAGCAATAAATACATTTTATTGGATGAACTTTTATTGAAGTTAATTTTTCCTTTTTGATGATCTTTTTTACTTAAGTTCTTTGAGTTCATTATGTTTTTATTCGAATAATAATGATAAAATGGGGTTTAAAACAATTGATATTTGATTGTAATTTTTTACGCATTGAACGCGTTGAATTTTAGGCTGATTTTTTCATTTTGGGCAGTGCTTCAACGCGTTTTCGACGTTCAGACTCCATTGTTTTCGCCTGATTCCATGATTGTGCGTCAAGCATTTTCTTTCCCTGAATGATGCCCAGCATTCGTGACAGTATCATCATCATATGCAAATCATCAGCCGATGCGTTGAATGTACGTCGCATTTCAATGAAATCTTCTTGAATCATTTCCGTATTCTCTGGATTCATATCGAATTCCTGCAGACGCATTTCGGTTAGAAAACGACGAATCACATTCAATTTTGGCTTCAAAAATTGCTTCAGTGCTACAAACGTTTCATTTATAAGAGATATTGTGTCCTCATCAACCTTGATCGGAATGTGACAATTGCTCTGGAATAGGATAAAAAAAAACATTGAAACAATTTTTAACAAATATTCTTGGTTCTTGATGGTCATGAAAGTCAACATTGATACAAATGATAAAAAAAAGCAACAGAAAAAGAATAAAGATGATATTTTTTTAAACTTACCGGAAACATGCTTTTGCCTTCGCTAAATATCAATACAGGGATGTTTGAATTGTAATCAATGGTGTAATATTTAAAGTTCACATTGAGCTGTTGCTTTCGAATGAGATTTGAAATGTGCATGACACCTTCAATGCCATGGCTCTCCAATTTGCCGGGTTCCAATTTGGTTTCATCGAGCACCAGATGTGTATGCGGTGCCAATTGTAATAGACCACTGTTCAATTTACATGTTTCGTAGTCTTTGCTAAAATAATAAAAAAATGAAACAGTAGTCTCAAAAATTTTGATTTTGAACGAGAAAAAAAACTTCAGTAATGTTAAAACCGATCAAACTTACGTCGGAATGAATTCGGTGGTATTTAGGTTATCTATTGTAATTGGAAAGTAGTGACTGGCCGGTAGAATTGATTCGATGACATCGTAAAGTTCTTTTGTATAATCGGGCAATTTGCCATGTGGAAAATTGGTGATGTTTAATGAAAATTGTCCCAGCGTTTCGTCGCCACGCACATAAACTGTTGAAATTAAATGACAAAATAGGTAATCGGCGGCAATTTCATCACCAAATAAGCATTGTGTAAGTGCTGTTCTCAAATCTCGTAGGCAATCCAATTTGATTTGATCGTTCAACGCTTCACCATTGTGACGATTATCATGGAGCAATGGATTGATATGAGTGAGTGACCGATATGAAATCACATGAATGCGTGGTATCAACGATGGTGGCGGATTCATTGCGCAAATTTCATCGAAACTTTCAAAATCATTCGGCTGACGATTTGATCCGCACAAATTTGCATCCATTGACACAAAACCAACAACATCAAGCACATCATTTAATGATACATTGGTAGCATCATCGTACAATTTGACGAGACAAGCATTGCTTGGTCGATCAACAATCGGTGAATTCAATAAATATTCCTTTGATAAATTTGAATTTGTGGTTGATTTTTCCTCTGTCTCAGCACCAGATTGATTTAATTTCTTGCAACGTACTGCATCCGAATCGGTATCCATTTGATCACCAATATTTTCGTTTGTTTCGTTTTCATCAAGCGATCGCTTCACTCCATTCGATTGCAAATTATTCATTTCAACGTCCATGCTGTCTGCGACAAAATGCTCTTTTTCAATGTTCACTGCCCAATCATTTAGACCTGGTATTGATACCATGAATATTGGCCGTCGTTCACCATGTACATTTGATGTTGCATCGAATAACACTTCTTCATTTGCCTATAACGGAATGTTCACGATTTTGAAAGGAACTTTTTCGAAAAGAATAATTTTAATATTTTTTTTTTTTGTGTTTACCTGCAATTTTAAATTGTCACGATATTTTCCATTTCGTAGTGATACATTTTCATTGTCACTTTTCACTTGATACGATTGTAAATAGATTTCTGGATCGAGCATATTCTGCACCAGACCACGAAATCGAACCAGTTGCATATCCTTCAATTGATTAAAATTCTCCCAATTGCTAATCAACGGAATTTTTGCACGATACGCTTCATTTGATAGTGTCTCAAGCACTTCCGTCGATTTCTCAGTGAATACATCGGGTGTTAGTGATTCCAGTGTTTCCATTTTGATTTATGTACACGAACTTTTATTTTCAAATAATAAATCAGATACGAAAAACAATAAAGACAATTTTATCCTTGTTCACAGCGAATATACAACGATTGAGACACAACAAAACATTACATGCCGCCTCGGATTCAACAATATTTTTCGCGCGTATATTTTGACATTTGTCAATGTGATCAATGTTATGGTGAATAAAAGCAGAGACCAAAACCAAACACATTTTTTCACCATGTTGAATTTATCAGTTATTTTGTTTATACATTTTCTTTTTATTCACATTTTTTTTATCGATCGGTAACATTTTCCAATTTTTTTTTCAAACTTATCAAAGAACACATTTAGTGAAATGTTTCTTCTGAATGCAATTGATTTACTTCATTTAATTTAATGATGCATTTTCAAAGTTACTTCCACAATTGTATTTTGAAATCAAATTCAATCGGTTTTTCCGGTCTGTGAAAAAGTGAATGTCTTTTTTACGTTTTCACTTTCAGAATTTCTATCTATCATTTCGTCTCTGAAAAATGTGTAAAGCAATTAAAAAATGTCACTTTCAGAATTCCAGAAATTTATTCTAAATTTGTAAAGGGTAAGTTTCAAGTCCATTCTCCAATGAAAAGAGAAAATATTGAATGTTAAAGGGGAATTAATTAAATAACTCGACGATTAGAGATATAAACTGTAACTAAATTTATTAAACCATTTCGGATTATTTTAAAGTAAATTTGATTGTGTTGGCAAATACCAAAGTAAACGAAAACATGACATAATTTTGAGAACGTAAGCCAATTTTGAAAGATATATTTTTGTTTGAATATTAATTTTATTGAACAGTGAATATCTCAGTCATTTTCTTATAATTCAAATGTTTTTCATTGAAATTTTACTAGAAAAGAAATCATAATTAACTGTCTTTATTTTTCTTTTTTTTTTTTAAATGTATGCCATCTACTTCGATTTAATTTTTATTAGGACAAATTCCATCTTTATAAAAATAAGCACATTAATCAACGCATCAAATTCGTCCATTGATAAACTGTTGACGACAGGACCGATTACTGATGTGTATACATATGTTATGGTATTTGGATGAAATCAACGCCAAAAAAATTCACTGACATTAGTAAAAGTGAATGAAATTAAAAAAAAAGTCCAATCAGTGTAACGAGCATGGGTTCAAATAGGTATTTTGTCAGTTATTCAAAATTTTCCGCGAGTGTAAACAGGTTTGTGAGTTGCTTTCATTTAATTCATATAAATTATTATCGTATTAGTAAATTATCTTCTTCACGCAACTGCATCTATTTTGAATTAAAGAAAAAATGACTAAAAATTCCGCTTGTTGTAATTATCACAATTTAGACAAAGAAATTAATATACATTCGGCAAGAAAACATTTTTTTTTCTTTGGCAACATAATAATAATTCACTTGACTGATAAAGTGAAATAAACAGCAGAGCAGAAGAAACAAATTCATTTATTTTTGTTTGTTGTTGGACGGTGTTGCCAACGACTTTTAGACTTTCATCACATAAGCAAATCAAAACAAAATTGTAATCATATCCGTTAACAACAGTTGCCCATCACTGAATCTGTCTACAATATATGATGACTTTTGACTTTGCATAGTTTTTTTTATTCGCCAGGCGTTGTTCCACAACTTCAAATATATTGCACATTTCATTGGTTGATTGTCGGCAGCGTGTATTTTTAGTTTGACTTTATGAATCTGCGTGTGACTATTAGTCACAGTCTAACATGATTGCATTGATTTTACTGCGTGCCCTTCGGACCACCAAATATTGTAAACGATAGCCTCTCATTTTGCCTATCCGTCTATCTCTCATTTTTCTCTCTCTCTCTTTCTCCATCCACATTCGCTCAACATAGTCTCGTACTTACTATTCGGTTGATTTCCAAGTTCATGTCTATAGACATATACAAGTCATTCAATGATCGAGTCCAACTTAAAATGATGCAAGCCAACGCACCAATCTTATCGTTGATAAGTTATCAGTCGGCCAACAAAATATAACCGAACAAAAAAGAGCAACAAACATTGTGACGCTTTAATAAAAAAAAAATTTCGAATCAACATCACACTTTGAAAGCATACGAATACATAAAAAATATCGTACGATGCGTGACAGTCAATCAACACATGCATTTGGTTGTACTGAGATCATGAAGAAAATCATATTGCTATCAACAGTGAAAAGTGAAAAATTCATTCAAACTCAAATTGAATAGACCATCGCGACCAAGTAGGACTGTGATTGCAATCTTTTGCAAAATCTTTCTATCAGTTTCAGACGATCGAGATAAATAGAGAATTGCTATATGTATGAGATAGTCAAATATGCGGCATCGAACATTGTGTGGCGTTTAGCACTTTGCTTCGATATAGAAAAAAAAATCGATAGAAAATATGGAAGAGAAGAATGAGGAGTGTAAATAATATTTGACAATTTTTCAAGCAATGTTGTATAATTCACAGTGATAAAGTCAAAACATAGCAAAATGAAACTGAAAAAAGTAGAAAACGACATCAAATGAGTGATCAAAGGTGAAAGAGAGATGCAAAACGGTCAAAACAAGAGCATTCAATACGTGACGATAGCACCACCACCACCACCAAAGACAACAAACTTCAAGTACTGCAAATGATTTGGATTCTTCAGTATTTCGGTGTGAGTGTTTGTTTAAAATTGACTGCATCAATCAATGTGCACAGTGTTTTCAGGCATTTGACACGCGTATTGCTCAACCGTAATCCAGCAAAGAGAAAGAAATGACTGAATGAAATTTGTGGAATTGAAGGACCGGCATCGATGTATTACTCAGTTATTGTTTTTAGTAAACAACATCGATTCAAGTAACTGTCAAACTTATTCCATACACGCGACATTCAACGGAAAAAAAGAAACGATAATATCACATTTAACAGTGAGAGTGTGGTTTTCATTCAAAATTCGAAATTCGAAATGTGTATTTAAATTGACGAAGCAATTATTTGTACAAATGGAAAAATTGTAACAGAGAAAAAAAGATTGAAACTATCAAAGAGCTAGACACACAAACTCAAGCTCAAACATCATATTTTCAGAGTTTGTCTAAGGTCTTGCTCCGGAATGGTAGAGTGAAAAAGAATAAAGTGAATATTGCATACAAATCAATCAAAAAAATTCAATTCAAATTCATTAAGCATTGTGATTGACCGTGTGTAAATTGTAAAAAGTTTCTTGACAGGAAAATTTCTTCATTTATTTGTCATATCTTTTGTCTATCAGACGTGATGATATGTAATTTATTTCTCTTTAAATTTTGAATTCAATTCCATCTTGCAATGATTTACAATCAGTGTTGAGATGAGAGAAGAAGAAAAAAAACTTCGTTAATTGAAAATTGCGAAACCAAATGAGAGTTGCTATCGCTCGTGCGCCCGTTGCACATACAATTCATTATTATCGGTTTAATGAAGACACAATTCCCAGACAAAACAGAGAAAAACACTATAAATACAACAAAACATCGACGCGATTTTTCAATTGATTTTTCTTAATTAGCCGACGTGGCGCATAAATACTGTACGATCAAATTTCGTGCGCAATTAACTGTTGTTTTTTGTTGTTTGTTTCAAGTGTTTGCCGTATTTTAATGATTTGCTGAAATAAAAAAAAATTTACTGATGAAAAAACACTTCAAAGAAATTTAGTTAAAAAGTGAGATAGATAGAGAAAAAGAGAAAGACGAAAAGGACAGAAGAGTAAACGGCGAAGTATCGCATTTTTATTTTGGAGTGTATATGTGATCGCATCGAGCATAACTTAATCTGCTCGAATGAATTCAAAGTCCAAATTTGTAGTGTGAGCAAGAGTTTGGCGCCAAACAAGCAACAGACTTATTGAATCACAAAGAACGATTGAAACAACAACAAAACTATTCTATTTGGTATTCTATTTTTTTAGTTTTTAGGTGTGTGTTATTAGTGCATAAATCAAGTATAAATGTATATAAACAAAATGTTTCAAATTTCATCATACACAAAAACGAGTAGTAATGATGTTTTGCCGCAAAATCAATACGACAGTTTTTTTACGAAACGAAAAAATCCATACGATATTTTAACGAAATTATCGCGATGGACAATTTTTTGCTATCATCTAAAATCGATTTTGATTGGACTATGGATTTTATTAAAATGGTTTGCACAGTTCTTATGGCATTCGATACAACAATCAACAAAATATCAACAACAAATCACACTGACGCCCATTGATTATCCGGACTATTTTCATGACAAGCCGCCACCGTGTCTTGTTGACAATCGCATCGGACTTCAGTCATACGTTAAACTCAAAGGCACTAAATTACATTACATTGAAGCCGGCAATCAATCGGATCCATTGATTTTACTATTGCATGGCTTTCCAGATTGTTGGCTTGGATGGCACAATCAGGTATGATATCAAATGACAAAATCAATTTATCACAAAATCCAATACGATATTACTTTTTTTTAAAAAATCATAAAAAATCTGCATAAACAGATCTCCTAGCAAACACAGATGTGCTCAATCAGAGTAAAATCGCATTTTACCATCCATACAGAACAGACATAAAGGTGCTAATGGATCGACCGTAAAAAAGTCTCCTTTTTGTTCGTCAAATGACCTCAATAAATTCGAGTCCCTAGTTCCACATAAATATTTAAAGTAAAGTACAAAGTTTACAACGAAGAGAATTCAAAAGGATATTATTACACATCTTGAAGTAACGCCATCATTTTTTTTTCTTTGAATGTTGGGAAATTCCCGAATATATTTCATATTGTCTGTTAAACTCAGAATTTGCCAGATGAAAAAAAGCGAAACCATAAAAAAGAAGTCCATATTCAGAGAGGCACGTTGTACAACCAGATGGTTACAAAATCGAAATCCAAAGAGCTGGCTGAATAATATCTGTATCTATACAGAACAGAGAAAATGCAGCTTTACTTTGATTACTTTTGATTTTGATACTTTGCGATCTGTATTTGCTAAGAGTATGTATGCAGAGGAATTAATTAAACTAGCCAGACATTTAAATTATACGTTAAAAGATACGTGCCATGAATCATTTTTTCAATTCTTTTTTTCTCGTGCAGATAAAAGAGCTGTCCCGTTTCTATCGTGTGGTCGCTCTCGATTTAAAGGGTTTCAATGATTCCGATAAACCGCAATGGCGTAAAGAATATAAAATCCATAAAATATGTGATGAACTGTTGCAATTTATCAAATCGCTTGGGTCAAATTCCGTTTCGATAATTGGACACGACATTGGTGCTGTTATCGGGTGAGTGTTGAGAAAGTAACATCGATT
The DNA here is from genome assembly GCF_009176525.2 of Contarinia nasturtii. Lineage (NCBI taxonomy): Eukaryota > Metazoa > Arthropoda > Insecta > Diptera > Cecidomyiidae > Contarinia > Contarinia nasturtii. Next base: position 8,984,469 of record NW_022197486.1, read on the forward strand.
TTTTATTCAAATCAGTTTAATGCAATGACTGAGCTATATTTTATCAATTCTATTGTAAATGACATTGTGTAATATGTCATCAGTAAAAATAGCTTATTTTCATCTTTTTTCTTTGGTTCAGATGGTTTTTTGCGCACACACATGCCGAGAATGTGGACCGATTTGTGTCGGTGTCGGCATCCCATCCAAATCTCATGTGGGACAATCTACAATCAAAATCACTGATCAACGATCACTGGTTAAAATTCGTACAATTACCATATTTACCTGAAATGGAAATGACACGCACCGATTCAAAATTCATCGAACGAACATTATCACATTTAAATAAAGAAGTATACAATAATAGTGATTTACTCTTACATCAAATACCAAATAAACTCGATGCATATAAATATGTATTTAGCCGAAAAAGCGATTGGTCCGGACCGCTCAACTATTATAGAAATCTACCGTTTTACAAAGTGAATGCGGGTGAAACGGTACGATGCCCTTGCTTAATCGTGATCGGTAAGTGTTCGTTTCACAATGTGCAAATCATATATTGATAACAAAAATTAATTGATTTCTTTTGTTGCATTGTTTTCACAGGCAGTGAGGATAATTTTTGTCGATTAGATTCGGTGGTCCGAAGCACGGAATACTGTGATAATTATATTGTCAAAATTATTGAAAATGCCGGCCATTGGCCACACCAAGAGAAACCGTCGGAATTTAATCGCGTTGTTTTGAAATTTCTAGTCGGTATGTCGTTCAAAACCATTCAATCCAATTTATTTAACTGAATAAATCGATCATTTCTGTGAAATTTCAGGCCATCGTGCGAATCAAAAAATTGAACCAATTGATAAGACAAATAATCGCGGTATAATGGGTCGTATGCTTGGCGCCGTGTCAAATGGTGTGAAGATCGGTACTTATGTGCTGGACTCTGTTCATTCTGGACTCAGTCAGCGGACGAATGATGTAATCCAAAGTGCTTTGCACTGAAAATCAATGGCCAGCATGTAAATGAATTAAGTTCTCATTTATCACGACAGAAAAAAAATGAACAAAAAAAGAGAAAGACATTTGTTATTGTTTTGTTTTGCTTCTTTCTCTCTCTCACTAGTAATTATTAAAAAATTGTGTAGTTTCACAAAAGCAAAAAAAAGACATAAAAATACGTAGAGAATTAGTCTCATCATCACAGCCAATGTAATAATGTTATATTATTTTTTTGATTGTATAAGTAGTTAGTATATATATATTTAGACGATATTGAATTATAACAAAACGCATATTCCGTATTGATCTTCCAAATTTATTATTTATAGTCATTTGTTTTTCTTTGATAACAACTTATTTTTTTTTTGCTTAATATGTGCAGCTATTTTAATTTACATAAGAAAAATACCATGGTGAAAAACTATTTATAAATATATGTACAAGATTGCTATTACCGTTTTTTTCGTAACATTACATTTCTTTACATCGGCGGAAAAATTTACTAAACGCCAGAACACTTAAATTGGTTTAAAACAAATAATAACAACAACATTGCCAAAAAAAAAACAGAAATTTATGATGTTTCATTGTCCGACTCTCGTCCAATTTGCTTTGCTTCGGATATTGTGTCAGGTAACTTTTGCTTCAATGTCTCTGGCAACTTTAAAATTAGAATTGATGCAATTAATGACATCAAACCAAATGCTAAGTACGGTAAAATTTCCAAATAGACACCCTTAAAGAGAGAAAAAAAGACAAAATGTCACCTTATACATTTAACAGCCGCAGAACACAATATAAATTCAATTGAAAGATAAAATAGGCGGTTTTTGTTAAAAAAAAATTTATCAACATACCAAAAGTGGTGCCATTGGTGCACAAGCGGCTCCAATTCTGCCAATCGTTGAACATAATCCCATCATGCTGTGTCGAATGCTAGTCGGCCAAAGTTCGCTTGTGTACACATATAGGCCGGTAAATGCAACGGTAATGAAGCATTTTCCAATGAAAAATAATGTAATTGATATTATGGTAAAATAAGTTGGCAGTGATTTTGAAGTGATTATCGATAAACCTCCAATCAACAATGACATCGAAATAGTCCATCGTCTACCGCATGATTCCATTAAAAAGTATACCAAAAGCATGGCCGGAATGCCAGCAATAGCAATCACAATAAAACTAATATATCTATCGCCAGCAAATGTGATCGATGTCAACGAAATGCCATACGAAACGAATGCACTTGTCAACCATGCAAATGCGCATAACGAAAATCGTAACAGAAAAACTCTTTGGGTGAAAATAATTCGAAACTGTTTTAATTTACTATCGTGTTGTTCATCCATTGGAACGTTCACTGCATCATGCGGTGTCATCTTCATTTCTCCATATAATTCAATATTGATTCGATCGATTGTGTTCGGCGACAATTTTAATCCATTAACTCTTTCGGCACGTTTTAATGTTGAAAGAATGCGATCTTTCTTTTTATTGACAATCAACCATCGTATACTTTCGGGTGCAATCCAAAAATAGAGTAAAATTAAAAAACCGGGAGCATAAATGATTCGTAATAATTGTTGATAATTTCGAACAGCACGCGCTGTAAGACCCAAAAATATTTGGCCAAATGGATATGTGGCCGTTACAATGCTACCAAGTAAAACACGATCTTTAACACCAATCCACTCCATGGCCAATATAAATGAAGCAGAGTATGTCATCGAACCGAAACCGGCATCCAGAAATTCAAACAAAACAAATGTCACGTAGCTGGATGCAATTGATCGAATGTATGCAAATATAGTGCTGCCGAATACACCAGCTATCAGTATAGTTCGACGACCATAGCGATCCGAAAACAAACCCATTATCGGCATAAATATGAAACGACCCAAATTATTGGCGGTGCCGACAAACGCCAATTTCCAGTCAGTATCATCGCATTCTAAATGAAACTGATTGAGAAAAAGAATAATATATTATTTTTTTGAACTTCTAATAACGGCGAAAAAACAACAACAACAACATTAAATTGATTTCGAAGAAAGAAAACAATACTTACATTATTCAAAATGGAAATTTCATTCGTTTTGTAAATAAACTTATTATTACAGTCTATAATATGTGATTGATTAAAATGTTCGGCCGGACATATTTCGTCCGTGAAGTGAGTGGTAATATTTGAATAACCAGCATAACGAGTACATTTCGATGGTTTTCCGTTTTCGAATGGTATCACATTTGAAATCCATGACTGATTTACATTTGTACCGATTGCATCGCATTCTGGAATGAAACAACTGAATTTTGGATGTTGTTTTCTATGAAAAATTCCATGTCTGGTTTATTAAAATTGTTGGAAAATTTTCCTCTTGGAATTTTTTTTATAAATGAAAATGAGCGTGGTTTCTGAATAACAAACAAACAAACAAAATTGAATGAAAAATAGACGAAAGAAAAACAAAGAAGAGAAATAATATGCAAATAAGGCGAAAAAAAAACACGAAAAAGAACCAAAATGATTAAGAAAAAAGAATTGTGATTGCAGCCAGTCACTAATGGGATTAAATATGTTTATGTGAAATGTAATGTGCATGATAAAAAAATAATTCATTGATTGGTCATTGCATCTTTTTTTCAACCGTTGATGCACTCAATAACAAATACCTATCAAAAATTAATCGTTCCAAATTAATGAAAAAAAAAAGATGAAATAATGTAACGAACAAAGGTTGAATGGAACGAATATTTCAAAAAAAGGAACATGACAATTATCTTCTATGAACTGCGGTGACAACTCGTCTACAGCTGTGATAATGGGCATACAATTAGGGAACGCATTAAATTGTAGATAAAAATTAAATGTCAAAAGCCACACAATGGTAAAATGATGACAATCGTATATTATATATTGTGGGCTATCAAAGACACAGCGAATTTTTTGGCGAAAAAAGTCGCTAAAAATAGCGAAGCTGCAGTATATTTAAATTTCATTTCATTTTTCGGGAAATTCACCTGTACCGTAGGTCTCTCTCCCCTCCTCTTCTCCTCTCCTCTCTCTCTGGCCCTAATAAGATTCATTTCATTTGAAAAGAAAGTAAAAAAGTCGACTTTGTTGTGAAAGCTATTTGAAAGTTATGATGGTAAAGACAATTCAAAGAATCTTTATGAGTTATCTCTTACCTAACCTCTGACTTAAATAGGTGTCAAAAAGCGTATGTTGAAAAGACGTCAATGCATCACATTGAGCATCGAAATTGACAAAATGCATATGAAAGATTAGTCTAAAGTTGAAAATAAAAACACAAAAATCTTACCGGTATTCAACATTTAGCGCGGTAAAAACGTAATTTAATCCAAAGCTGCCAGACAACGAAAATGGTAGGCAAAAAAGAATATAATTGATGATTTGATATTTTTTGAATGTGCCACCAATGTCGTTGAGAATAAGTTCCAGTAAATCAACATTCCATCCTTTATCCTTTGATCTAAAATTCTGCGAATCTGCTTCGGGGGCATGATTATTCATTTCACTCTTTTGTCTCGTTTTGTCTTCTTTCATTCTGTTCAACATTCAATACACTTGATTCAAATATTGAAATTCACCGAGCCGAACTATTTTCGAAGCGTTGTCTAGTGAAACCGCTGTTATCTATTTGACATTAAGATAAATAAATATTTACGGATTTTATTGCACTTAAATGACACAGATAACGATAAAAATAATGAACAAAAAATGCGAATAAGTTATAACGGTATTGTGTGCAAACTATATGAAATTAGTATAAAAACGCGGCTGAGTGGTACATACCATTATTCAGGTAAACTAAACTGTCTGCGATTATATTATCATTTCGTTATGTTGCGCACACATACAATATTTAAGATGTGTTAGTTACGAAATCTCTTTATCTAGTATTATTTCTTCTTTTTTTACGTTTGTCCAACGATTGAATAGAGTATATTGTGTTGCGTGTATTTCTGTTTCTCTTTTGATTCTAATTTGCGTGAATGACACTTAACATAGTGACTATCATGTTGAATCGTATCACATATCACAACAAGTGACCACAACCTTATCTCGTTGCGATAGACTAATAAAAATGAATGTTTTGCGGAATGCGAGTGTATGTGTCTCTGTGTGTTGTTGCATTGGAAATGGCGTTTATTTACAATTTTCATGTCATATACACCGAAAATAACACACTTTCCAAATCAACGTGACCGATCCGATACGATAACAGACGATGGGATCTGCTGCGGCATCGATACACAACACTTGTTTAGTTGATCAGGTTGTGTAATCTTCCAGATTCATACGATTTATTGTGGTTTGGATTGATTTCAATAAATGTTTTTTTTTTCGATACAAACACAAATCTCTATTCCGATATTTATTCTTCATTAAAAGCACCATTTTTTATTTTATAATTTTAATAAAAATTCAGTTAGTTTGCAATAGTTGAAAATGTGATTCGTTAGTATAGCATTGGTGTGCGTCCCCTGAGTAATGTTGCATGTTCATATTGAATCTGTTCCCAAACATTGGCAGCGGTGCTGTGGCTGAAAATAAACGAACTGCAAAACAGCCATCCATGTATCAACATTTATTTGATGAATGATTGTTATGTTAACTCTTATTTTCACTGTCATTCATCAATTCGACATACACATATTCATTTAGCAATTGATCAAAACATGAAAAATGACTAGTAAGATACTTTCGCCAAATTGATAAAAAACATACGAAATTGTAAAAGACGATTTCCTAGAAATCACAGATATTATTTTTTTTTAAACAGACATAAATTATGCTTTTGCTTTGGAATGAAAAATGCCGTGGTACCATTTACCAACATAATAAAATCATCTGGTAATGAACCTTGTCAAAGATTGGCGCTATTAAATTAAAATTAATTTCATAATCACCGGTGGCAATGGTCTTCAATGTTTAACACATGAAATATCGGTTTCTTTTTTAATCACGCCGTGACACACATTCGCAATACACGCAGTGCCATCTATTGATCGTGGAACATAATTTAAACATATTCACCACAAAACATTTTACCGCTCACACTTTAATACTAGATAACGTTCATTTTTGAAATGATACGTTTTACATCAGGCTTTCAAACATTTTTCCCGTTGAGATTTTCTTTCAAAGATTTGAATTTTGCTGAGCATAAGGTATAACTCATCTCATATTAATGGAGAAAAATCGAACGAATCGAAAAGTTTCCTGTCCATTACTTAAAACTAAAAGTGTGTGGAAAAAATATTATGTTTCTTTGATCAATGATATAGAAAAATACCAGATCGCAATATATTTTTTTTTCGTAGCGAATATAATTTTTTTTAATTGATAAATTTATTACTCTATCACATAGTCAAAAATGATTCATTTCTTTTACGTTTAAATCATTTCGCGCATGGATTGATTTCATTTTTGCTACGAACATCATCCAAATTGATTTTGTTTGTAAGTAATATTTCTTTGAAAAACATTGATAACAACAATTATTTTCGTAAGGGCATCACAGGTTTGTTTGGTATCAATTAATTGGACGGATGTTGACGGAATGCAGTAGATATCGCGCTAAAAATCGTCTACATCTTTTTATAGAATTTTGAATATAAAGAAACTAAAAGAACGCAAACTCCGAAATTTTCCATCCGTATGAATTGGCAACGGGTTTTTTTTGGGGTTACTATTCTAATCGGAAAAATACCAAAACACATATATGCCAGGTGTGAAATCAAAACATGAACATCTGAAACAATTGACCAAGATATGTGTGTACGTAATGTATATAATTCGAGGGGCAATTTGACTATAGTTTTATGCCCAGCCAGCTGGTATTTAATTCATTCGAATGTGTGACTTTCCGTATATGTAATCGGCGACCGACATGGATCTAAGTGAAAATCTTTCGCCATTCAAACTTTTGAGTTGCAATCAAATTTCATTCAATTTCTAACCCTTAATGAAGAATTGTTAAGCAGCTTACACACGGAAGCAATGTTATGTGCACAGTGTTTATTTGGGTTGAGTTTATATCCCAATGAAATTATAAGGGAGAGACACCGTCAATACTTATGTTGGTTGACCCATTGTCTTGGCGATAAAGAAAACTGGCAATCAACATACACATTGTGCTCGCACAATCCATTGCGATACCCAGTCTGTGTTCAACCCAAACAACTGTGTCACAGGGAAGAAATTCATATATAATACTGAGACGCTTAGTCAACGATAAGACTATGGAAAGATTATTATTTTGTTGAAGTTGCTGTCAACGCATATAAGATCTCTGTTATAAATAATTCCGTCGCTCGAAAGATTCACGGTGACGATTTGATTGAATTTTGTTAGTGCTCACATATGCAATATTGATGCAAGAACACACACATATATACACACAAACACATTCACATACATGATTTAAAATCACATTCTAAATTATATGCACAGAGTGGCAACAATAAACATATGCACGAGTGAGAGAAGAAAAAAACCAGACGAGAAAAAAAACTTGATTTTTTTTTGTTATTTTCGTCATTCGATTCGGCCGTTGTATGTTTCTTATGTTTCGAATTTTTAGTCGCTTGTACTTTCGGTTCATTCGCTTGCCATGTGTTCAAACGTGCGCTATCCGTCGACATCACACACTAAAACAATAACATAGCGGCAGTTTAATGTTTCGGTAACGGAAAAAATCAAGTCGTTCGCAAAGACGAGAAAACAGTCGAATTGGATAGGTCTGCGCGTGGATAAGTTTCGTGGTGATTAATTTTTTTTTTTTTTACTTGGTCGCGCTTTACATTTTTCTTGTTTTTATTTATTTAAAAAATCGTTAAACGTTAAAAACTAAAATATTGTGCATTTATAAGAAAATGATTTCGACAAAAGTTGAATAGAAAAAAATTTAACGGAGAAATTCTAAAAATGAATCAAATTACTTTATTTCGAATTTTGTAATTTTTATTTTTAAGATTAAAGTGAATTTTCCCATAAAGTGTAATTTGTTTATTTAAAATCAACACACTTGTATTTCATACTGTGGTAAATCAATCGTTTTTTTCTTCTTCTTTTGAGTAAATACGCATTTAAATTCCATTTCGCATGAATTTACATTTTTAATATCGAAAATTCTTGGTTTGACATAAAAAAATTCGAGAAATTTTTGCAAATAAGAGAGTGTCACTTAAAAAAAGAAGAGAGTTTCTTTTGATAACTTATCTCGCCGATGAAAACTTTTAATGTAATTAAAATGCATAACGCATATGTTATGAACTTGAGCGGTAATACGGAATCATAATAGAAGTAGTTGTGTATCAAGAGAATTACTGTTTTCTTTTTTTTTTCATTGCGCTGCTGGCAATGGTTGACACTTAAGAGTAATTTTTGGTGGCTATTTCAATAAAATCGTATAGCAGTTTGATTGTTAAATTGTGTGAAATGTATTTACAGCTTACTGCACCAAATAAATATTGAAGAACGAAGGAAAAATTAGCAAAACAAACAAATTAAACACAATATGACACAAAAATCCACATGGGAACGGGAATCATATCAAATGTTTACTTAATTGCCATCCGTTATCAGGTGCCTATTTTCATATGGCAAACGTTTCATCATACGTTTATTTTTACCACACATTACCTTCAGCTTAATTCAATAGCTGTTTTATAGATCCAATTGTTTACAAATTTTAAGCATGATCGAATAATTCGTTTGTTCTTCGTACGCATATTAAATGCGTAATGCTCGTATTGTGTTGTGTATCGAATACACAAGAAAAAAATGAGAGTTTTAATGAAATAAATAGACGGGAATATTGAATTTGAATGTGCCATTTCGTGAATGTTTGTTCCGATAAGAAAATTTCAATTTTAGTCCAATAACATCAGGTAATTAAAAAAATGTGCTCCAAACACATTTTTGATCGTCGTTTTGTTTTTAGTGCGTTCAAATATAAGTGAATTCCAAAATTGTTAGTCTAGAATTTTGCTCTTTATCACATTAGAGAATTCAAATGTAACGTTGACTGTTTGACATTCGATAGAAAATATCAAAAACCGATTAGATTTGAATCATTTGTTATGACTACATCAAACAAGAATTAAAAAAAAGATGAATATTTATAGAAAGAAGACATTTCCAGAAAAAATTTGCTCAAATTTCACGAAGAACAATAATATTCCCGAACCAAAGAATGAATGTAAGCCAAAAAGTGAACACGTGATTCTTGATGTAAACACGTTCAATCAATGCTGAATATACATTCCCGCCAAGAGAAAAATACATGACTTAATTCAAGTTTTTAAAGCACGGAAATGCATTATATGCAAAACAAAACATCAAACTATTTTTCACGCTTGACAATAATCCAAAAAAAGAAGTTGACGAATAAGACGAATTTCGGTCGAAAAATGTCGGTGAATAAAATGGGATGGATTATTATTTTGTTGGAACAAATAAATGACATCTGAAATGTGACATAAACTTGGTTCTATATTTTCTTAACTTGGCTCTTCTTGGTTTCAAGAGAATGCATAACAGATGAAAGCTTCAAGGGAATTCAATTTAAAATTTGATTGGAAAATATTCATTGACCCGGAAAATATGGTTAAAAAAACTTCTAGTTATTTCTCGTGAGATTTTCGGCACCAATCCATCCATCTTCTACTAATTATATCTATCTTCTATTAATTGTATGTCTTCCAAATATCGTCTTTTCCTTCATTTAATTTAAACTTATGAATTTGATTAATAACTTTTTTACAATTAATTTCTACGTTTTAGTCATTGTCAAGACGTAAACAAATATCAGAGTCGTCCATTATTTCAATTCAAAGGTCGTGAAACTGGTACTTCCCATAAAAATGGTTCAAATGACAATAAAATGGTTCAATCTGTTTTTTTAAACCCAAAATGCCATCGATGCAGAATTTCAGCATGAAAAATTGGGTTATTATTTTAATATGAAAAACACATACAGTCACAAGTCAGTTACATCTAGTGTATTGAACCCAAAAAAGAACTGGATTAGTTTTTGCGAGTAGTGGCTCTTTTTATGAACCAAATATGTCATATAAACGTTCAAATTAGGTAAATTCTTTGATTCCAAATGGGATTCGAATATTTAAAATTCAATGAAATTTATAAAACAAACACATTGAATTCCGATCGTTTTTCTGGATTTTTTTATTTTATCGCTTTTTTGTTCAATTTACTTTCCGACTTGCTCTCGGCTAGTGGCTTTTTTTTTGTTATCTGACATATATAATGGCTCAGTGGCGCGATAAAAATAACTCTGTCCAAATTTTTCGATTTAATATTCCGGCTTTAATATGCATATTCATACACAGTTGATAGCTGCAGACTAATATTTCAGCTGGATGAGTATGCATTACAAGCGGAGATTCCGTGTAGTCAGGCAAATATTTTCTTGACAAATTAGTCATAATCATTATCAGTAATCATGTGCTACTGGCTTGACTAATAAGTGGCTTATCAAAATAACATAATTTAAATAGCGTTAGCTAAGAAAGCATGATACATAAGTCATAAAAAACGATGATAATTAGTCAAGTTTTTTTTACCAAGGAGGACTCTGCCCAACTTCATACGAAATCACTGTGATGATGTTACGTTTAATATTTACGTATTGATCCACACTTATAGCTTATGTAGTTAAAAATTAACAAAGAGACTGCAGCTATGGATTAAGCATATTGATTCATGCATAAATAAAAACATTCAAGTATTCGGGTGTATGCTCTTCGTTTTGTAAACATTAAATCAACGTTTAATAGTTCAGAATGTCAGAAATACAAATTTCTAAAAAAAAAAAACAAAATAAGCCATGTGCCATACCTTGAAACTAATTCGAATTCAGTTCTTTACTTTGATTTTTGATGCATTGAAATGCTTTATTATTTGACCGTGGTTTTTTGCCACCCTAAAAAGCCAGTTGTGTATTGTAAGTGATTTGAATTCAATCGCATTTGCATAAAACGAGGGTTGTTCACCTGTATACATATCCTTTCTACTGTGTTTATTTTTGAATGTGTGAGATGACCATTCCATGTTGGGGATAGCTCCAAAAATCAAATTTACAATTGAATAGTAAAGTAAATCAATAATTGATAATTGAGAGACATTGTTAAATGAATCAAAATTAGTTTTATCAGTTATTTAATTCGAATATAAATTGCATAATATGCACGTTTCATCATCGATTTCATTTTTATTGTTTATTTTTGTGAATGTTAATGTATTTGAGATGTGACTGGCGTTTTATTGATTTGAATAGAAACGTTGAAAGTCAGCACATTATGAATGCGGTCAAAATTGTGTTCCAAATTCAACTGTCAAGTATGTGACATAGTTGAACCTTGCACAATATGCAAATACATACGAAAAAGAAATGTTGTTTTCTAATTGATATGTTTAGTCAGAGCGAATCGAGCGCAGGCATTTGGATAGACATTATTCTTTCCATATGACTGAGACATGCACTCCCTTCGAAATGCCTTTTCGGTTTTTCATGTTCGAAGCGTGCAACAACTGTATTCTTTTTCAATTAGATTTGTGACATGCATAAATCACGTTGATTTAATGTTTGCTGACCAAAAAAAAAAAAAAACTAACAGAACAAAAACAAACGAACAGTCGTGCCATTCGGAGGGTCTTTTTGGAATTACTTTTTAGTTTTCGTTATGATAAAAACACCAAGAATTCTCAATTTAATGCGCAAAAGTCGAACAACAAAAAAAACGTTCGCCCGTACACACACTAAGAAGAAGACAATTGAAGCAACCAAACCTATTTGAATATTAGATCACAAGCGTTTTGTTTGTTGAAATTTATATGTGTTCGTTGAGTATTTATTACATTTATAGTGCACGTTTATGTTGTAATAACATCGACTTTCCATTTTCATGTTGTCACATTATGTGATCAATTAATCGAGCCAATGGTTGGTTGATTTAATCGAAACAGAAAAGGCCGACGACTCAATTTTCCATTCGATTTGTTGGTATGTAGCGTATATATTCTCTTTGTCGTGTGAATGCCATTTGTAGTGTTTGCAATTCAATGCAACAAGTGAAATGTGTGCTTGCCATCATAGAATTTCTATTGGACAGGTCAGAATATGTGAATGAGAATTTGTTTGTTCATCGTTTTGTGTGAATGTACATTAAAATCGCTTTGTATAACGAAGATTTATGTGGATATAGAGATTGTGTGCATTCAATCAAGACATTATCTCACTTTTGCTCGTTTCATATTGAATTCATAAATGCATGTTATTCCAATGACAGCGAAACAAACGAATACATACATACATACACACACTTGTGATGGGCAAGTTCATTGCAAAAAGCAACGCTTTGCAGAAGTGCGATCAAGTAAACAGAAAAAACAACAACAACAACAAATATGGCTCAATTTCACACTTCTATGCTCTCACACATACAATGAACCAAAAATAATTTCAGTGCCGTGTTAACCATAAAATAATCGACGCACACATCATGCCATTAGCCGCCATCGTCGCTGCAAACACAATATTGTCCACAGTATACACATGCTGCACCATTTGCTAAGTGCAAATTCAATGCAATAAACCACCATCACGTAAATGATATCTGGCTAATGCAATCTGAACATAATTTCTAATATAATATCATGTGCAGTAATCAAGTAGCGGCCAGTGTGTCAACAATCAACAGTACATTCTAAGAAAGCAAATGGACTTTTTATTGTATTGAACGAAAAAAAGGGCTTTTTACACATCTTCACTTTTTCTATTTATAGACAAATATATAACATATTTATTGCGTTTGTAGTGTCGAACCGAATAAAATATTCAGCTAGACATGTTGTTGCGATGAAATGAAAAGTACATCATCATTTGGATTGAATTTTACATTTGATTTTGATGTTTGAAATATTCAAATACAATGGAAAAGGACGATTTGCTTTGTTCCAACTCGATTTGTGTTTGATTTACAGTAAAATAAATAAACTTAAAATAAATACAAACTTACTTATTCGAGTGTCGTATGCTTGTGGTTTCGATTAAAACGTATTGCTTTTAAAATGACTTTCTTTCAAGAAATAACTAGATCATTTGAAGAAGAGGGTCTCTTTTCGAAAAATTCTATTTATTTTTAACGTTCAAATTTGTATATACCAACCAGCCTCGATCCAGAATCAATGCAATACTGTACAACTGAACGGCAAATAGATTTAATTTTTAGTTTCTAAATTTGTATATTTCAACTTGTACGACAAGTTTTGATTAGCTTAATCATCAAACAAACAATAAGAAACGAAAAAAAAAATATATGTACTATAATTGTTCATGGCATTTTGTTGTACACGTATTTTACATTTCAATGATTTCTTCTTTTTTTATTGCTCTCTTTTCCCGTAGTCCATTTCAATGCATTTTTGTTTGCTTCTGCCGTTCCATTTATAGAAAGTGAATGATTCTTTGCCACACGAGCAATACAATGTAAATGCAAATTGCAGATATGCCGATGCATTTTTTCTGTTCTTTTTTTTGTAATGATTTTTTTTTTCTGAAAATGTTTTTTGTTGAATGGATGATTGAATTGAACTCATTGAACATTGTTCTTTTTTTTGTAATTCATTTGTTTATTTTGTGATTAGATAGATTTATGTCGCATTTATCCGCTTTTCAATCGTTTCGTTGTGTTCCTCTTTTGATTTGATGCAAGCATTACGTGATTTAAGAGGTTTTTTTCTAAACCGATTTTTCTTTTGTGTATACAGTTAACATTTTGAATAAGCACACTCGCGTAAATGATCAAACCAATTTGAAATTGTGGATGCGTCCAGTTTAAGATACACAAATAAAAGAACGTGTTGCTTAAAGTGAGGGAGAAGAAAGAGGAAAAATCGAGAAAGAAAGATTGAGGAGACATTGGATCATAAAATGTCGAAGGAACATTCAATCGAAATGATCGGCACCGATCGCCCAAATCGATTTCAAGTTAATCCTGTTAGCACAAGCAAAACAACAAATAACACCAGTGACATCGATGGCGAAATATTCGAAGAAGATACATTCGATGACGATGACATTGTGCTACGTAATAATCGGCGATCATCAAGGTAGGCACTATCAATTTTAAATGAGAGAAAAGCGAAGGAAAAAATTTTCAATTCTTTTTTTTTTTTTGTTAAAAAAAGATTGAATTCGCTATCGCTGAGGAGCAGTTTCCGTGACAAAGATAAACCAGCCAAATATAAAGACATGCAAACAACTCGATTTCAAGTAAGTCCATGCACACTGAATGCAAAATTTTGACATTTCGAATGCGAACGGTGATTTGATCAAAGAATTTCCACTTTGTGAAGGTACCCAAAAACGATGACTCCGACTCAAATGGAGAAGATCGCGATAATTTATTGGATGAGTATGACACAAATTGTCGTCGAAGTTTCTTGTGAGTGCTTACAACATTTTCTTCTATTTATGAACTAGTTTTGTTCAAAAGAAAAATGACGATCGTCTTTAATTTGTGTTTCTTTTTCCCTATAGGCATTTCACCAGAGAAGGTATCCAATCCTTTACCAAGTTTTAATTTAGTTTTTTTTTTCATTCGTCCCTTAATTTAATCACTCTCGAATGTCTCTTTCAATTTAGCATTGCCCCGATTTGAAAATTACAGAAATATTTTATCAATACAAGCTGTCTATCAGAATCGTCCAACTTTGGATGATTTACACAATGCCACACTGTCAAATAACGTAAGTAGCAAAATTCATTTACATGAAGATAAAACACACCGTTCGGTTGTTATCACATTCATTATGTAATTACGGCACTGAATTATGCAAAAATGCAAGTCGTGAGTTGTTGTGAGTAAAGTGGAATTGTTTTTTTTTTGTGGTTGCGTGACAACAAATTCGCAAATTTTTTGTCGGTGAATCATTGATTGTTAAAATTTTGTTAATTATTCAAGGTGCTAAGTTTAGAATTTGATAAGGAATAGTTTCAAAAACATATCGTTTGCATGTGCATTTATTTGAACTAATTAATTGTGTCTTAGTTGGTGATTTTTGGAAAATAAATAAACGAACTTTTAAAAGTGAAATGTACCTACGAAAGAACCATTTTAAATTATTCAATATGTGCATACATTCGTTCTTTCTGCCCAAACCAAGTAAAATCATATGCAATCCTAGCTATATTCATGGAAGACAACAAATAAATGAACTCAGTTGTCGATATATGTAATTAAATTAACATCAATATGATGTCACGTTTTGGTGTCCAGCATTAGAATGATGAAAATGGTCCTTACTTTCTCTATCTCTTTTCTTCTCTGGTATATTAAACTTTATTTCTCTTCTTATTCTGTTCTGTTTATTTTCTAATTCAAAATCTATTAAAATCATTGGAATTGTTCATTGTAAATGCGTCACAGACACAGACGATGTAATATCAGGCACAGACTGATGAATATAAACACAAACGATGTAAACTAGTTAAACATATACTACCCACACAACATTCGATAAATAAACTAAAAATTGAAATTCAAAAACCATGTTACACAAAAATTAATTCCAAAAAAATGTTTTATTAAAATTATAAAGTTTACAGAAACTTTAATCTGCTTCTTGCTATTCACATACAAATCGAAAAATCAATATAGAATGCAATTAAGTCTTCCGTTTATTTAATTTTTGTTCTTCCGGAAGAAAATTGGTTAAATTACACGTGAAACCATTTGCCATATTAAAAGTATTGAAAATTAAAATGAATCCGGTTCAAAAATGATGAAAATAAATAAAAATTTGTGGCAAATATCTGTTGCGTTAAAATTTCTCATTTGATAATTTATTCAATTAACATTCGAGTTCATATGTCAATAAGGCAAATGTTTTGTCGCAATAAATTGGTGACGATTTCACAATACTAATCTCACAAGACAACAGTCTTGAACAAATGAGAATCAATTATGCATATGATTTCTTCATTCCAATGAAATAAAACAAATAAGGCAAACTCGGTCTGTGTCAATGAATGAAATTCGTCTCATGGGTGACATGTATCATTGAATTAATTGCCTTTTACTCGTTGCAAGTTCAAAACAAATGATTACACTCAATTAATAAATAAAATGACTAATCGCGCTTAGTCAGCACCCAAATGGTTCAAAATTTCTGAAATTTCAACATTTTCTTATTGAAAAAAATAATAAAATTTCATACAGCAAATGAATGTGCCAGTTGTGGATCCAGATCTAGAAGATGTTGGCATTAAATTTGGATGGATCAAAGGCGTATTAATGAGATGCATTTTAAATATTTGGGGTAAAAGCAATTTGATTTATTTTTTTGTTCTGAAAATGTTACAATTAGGAACATACAACACATTTTTTCAGGTGTTATGCTGTTTTTGCGCTTGAGTTGGGTCGTGGGTCAAGCAGGCATCATCGAAGGAGTCATTTTGATTTTAACAACAACGGTCGTTACGACAATTACAGCTCTTTCCATGTCAGGTGTGTAAATTGCAAGTGGTCAACAATTTTTACAAATATTTTGAATTCACATTTTTGTCTCGGTTAGCCATTTCAACAAATGGAGTGGTCAAAGGAGGTGGCACATACTATATGATTTCGCGATCGTTGGGCCCCGAATTTGGTGGCAGTATTGGATTGATATTTTCGTTGGCAAATGCTGTTGCATGTGCAATGTACGTGGTTGGATTTTGTGAGTCAATGAATTCATTGCTTGCATCGTTCGGCATAAGCATTATCGATGGTGGTGTAACAGACGTTCGCATTATTGGTAGCATAACGATTTTCATTCTATTAATCATTGTTGTGGTTGGAATGGAATGGGAGGCAAAAGTACGTACATTTTAACAGTTATTCATTCAAAATATATAAAAAATGAAATCATATTTGACACACATATCAATCAAATCTGTGTTAATCATTTTAACCAAACAGTTTTTCGTTTCTGATGCATTCAGGCACAAATTGTCCTGTTGATTATTTTGTTAATAGCCATTGGAGATTTTTTTATCGGCACCATATTCGGACCAAAAAGTGACATCGAAAAAGCAAAAGGATTTGTTGGATACAATGGTAACGCGATTGTTTCAACTCTTTCAAATTTTAGCTTTTATTTAATAAAACAACATTTTCATTTCATTTGTTTCAGCGACAATATTTAGGCAGAACCTTCAGCCAGACTATCGTGTCCATGATGGTGTGCAGCACAATTTTTTTACGGTGTTCAGTATTTTTTTCCCAGCAGCTACAGGAATTTTGGCTGGAGCAAACATCAGCGGAGATTTAAAGGTCAGATCAGATATAAATGGACCTATTTCAACATTGAGTTTGTTGCATTGCTTATTAGCGCATTTTTGTTTAAATTGAAGTTTTTATTTTTGAACAGGATCCGTCTCATTCCATTCCACAAGGGACAATATGGGCGATTTTCATTACAGCCACCACTTATATTATTATGGCAATTGCAGCCGGTGCTTCGGTTGCGCGTGATGCAACTGGACGACTTGAAGATACAAACGGCACGTTTGCATTTTTGAAAGCTTGTACACCGGGCACATGTCATTACGGTTTACACAATTCATTTGAAGTAATCGAATTGGTTTCCGTATTCGGTCCATTGATTTATGCTGGTTGCTTTGCAGCAACACTTTCATCAGCACTGGCAAGTCTTGTTTCCGCGCCAAAAGTTTTTCAGGTATGTTCTATGCCATGCACTCTCTCGACTATATTTTAATACATATAAACCAGTTTTTCGACTGGTGTCTTTATGTGTAAAATTAATGTATTCTTATCAATCAATGTAATTATCGACATTTTTGCCACATATAGGCATTATGCAAAGATAAACTATATCCAATGGAATCTGTTCAAGAATGGTTTGCACGCGGATACGGCAAGAATAACGAACCGGTTCGAGGTTATATTTTAACATTCATCATATCAATTGCGTAAGGGCCCATTGAATTTTAAATCACACACATACAAATGAATGTTTCGAAAGCGAAAACTTTAACGGCTCTAATCTAATTTCTCTTCCTTTTATTCAATTTGAATTTAGTTTTATATTGATTGGAGAATTAAATGCGATAGCGCCACTTATTTCAAATTTTTTTTTGGCCGCATACATGTTGGTTAACTTTAGTACGTTTCACGCAAGTCTTGCAAAGGTATTTCACCGTTAATAATACAAATGCATTATTTAATTCTAATAAAATGTATAACTTTTTTATTCTCAAAGCCGGTGGGATGGAGACCAACCTTTCGAGTAAGTAAAATCATGTGAATAAATATTTTAAGGAATTAAAAACCAATATCATCTCAACTCTTGCAGTATTATAATATGTGGTTAAGTTTATTGGGCGCTGTATTGTGTGTTGCCGTTATGTTTTTAATCTCATGGACAACCGCTGTATTAACGTTTGCCGCTGTTATAGCATTATACCTCATTGTAAGTTACGGAAAACCAGAAGTAAATTGGGGAAGTACAACACAAGCACAAACCTATAAAAATGCATTGCTTTCGGTTTTACAATTGAATAATGTTGATGAGCACGTGAAAAATTATCGACCTCAAATATTGGTACTGAGCGGAATGCCAAATTCAAGGCCAATTTTAATTGATTTTGCCGATTTGTTGACCAAAAAATTATCGCTCATGATATGTGGTCATATCATTGAAGGTGCATCGACGCAACGTGAACGAGTTTTTCTACAACGTCAAGCTCGCGAATGGTTTAAAAAACATAAAATCAAAGGATTTTATACGATTGTCGATGGTGAAAATTTCGAAACCGGAGCCAGAGCTTTATTACAAGCGTCTGGAGTTGGAAAGCTTAAACCAAATATTGTTTTAATGGGCTATAAAGCCGATTGGCAAAGCTGCCACAAAGATGAACTTCAATCCTACTTCAATACCATTCACAAGGTGAGATCACTTCGTCCTTGTCTTTTATTTTGCTGTCGCAACAACATTTATTAAATTTAAATTTTTAAACAATCGGTTATATGCAGGCCCTCGATATGCACATGGCCGTCGCCATACTGCGTGTGGAAAAGGGTTTGGATTATTCTCGTACTCTGGGTGAGGACAATGAAAAGCAGACAGCAACCGAAGAGCAAAGAATTATTCAGCCCAATGATAGTACAACGGATTTGCTGGCAAATTCTCAAGTGAATGGAAGCAATGAATCACTTAGCCGAAATGCATCACAAGGTATACACCATTTTTTTGGTGAATCACATTTAATTTTCACATGTTCATGTGATTGAACAAAGATATGCACTTACTAAATATATAAAATAGTTAAAGTATTAGTTAATTAATCATATTTTGCTTGTGTATTTGCATGATTGTCATTCTGTGAACAAATATGGATATTTCTTGATCTTTTCTACATATGCACAAAAAAAAAAAAACAAAACAAAATAACTTCTGCACTCACACAATCTTCTTGATTGTTAGCTGTGAATGACAAGACAAACCTCAACAATAATAACAACAAAAATTTGCACAAAGGTTAGTAAATAACAAATTAAGCGTCTACAATTCTACACACCTACAAAACTAATAGCATTCACGGGCCTCTTTTTTCAATCTTTTACTCCCACAATAAATTATTATGTTTTTTTCTTTGCTAATAATAATACTAAATTTCTTCCTTTTCAACAAAAAACAGCCAGTAGTATAAGCGATCTGTCTGTGATGACAAGCCCATTGTCTGGGATCAGCAATGTACGGGTTACTATATCACCTGATCCGCACGATAAGCGAAATGTTGAGGTGAAAAAAATGCCACAAAACAATCAAACTCATTTCAATCTGCTTAGCAAATATATTAAGACTTGGAAAAACAATTAAAATTTAAAATGTTTTTTTTTTACCTAATTTTCCTTCAGTTGGAGACTTATTTGCGTAAAACAAACAAACGAACAACGACAGAGAAGCGATCATCATTGTACACTGCACCAAATGGCGATGAGCTTCCAAAATACGTGATTCAAGAATTGACCATGTTCACTCGCAAACGAAACAAAGCTATAATTGATGTATATTGGTTGTACGACGACGGTGGTTTGACATTACTTTTACCGTATATCATAAGTACGCGACGAAATTGGGAATCGGCAAAATTACGGGTATGTTTTACATAATTTTTTTCATTTATTTTGCAATTAATTCATCGTATTTTAATTTCACGTTTTCGACATTAACAAACTTTAGGTGTTTGCATTGGCCAATAAAAAAGATGAAATCCAATGCGAACTGTCATCGATGGCAAGTTTATTGGCAAAATTCCGAATTGATTACTCTGACCTCGAGCTACTGACCGACATCACAAAAAAACCCGAAGAGTCCACTTATTACTATTTTAAGGACTTAATTCGAAATTTCACAAGCAAAGAAAGAGAACTGTGTGACAATCCAAATGAATGTAAATAAAAAAAAATCAGTTTTCAATACGTTTGCGTGTGCCACTGTGCGTGCATATATTGTTTTAATGATATGTTTTCTGCCTTATTGCAGCGATTTTCATTGAAGACAGTGAATTGTTGGCCGTTAAGGATAAGACGAATCGATATTTAAGGTTGAATCCATATATTTCATTCATATTATCTGAACGTATTATATTCGTATTTTTCTTTTGTTTATAGATTACGGGAGAATCTCTTAAAAAATTCCATGAATTCAGATATGATTGTTATGACATTGCCTATGCCTAGAAAGAACGTTGTTTCTGCACCACTCTATATGGCATGGCTTGAAAGTTTAAGTCGTGGTTTACCGCCATTGTTATTCGTACGGGGTATGTATGAATTCGTCCGCTTGTTTTTTTCTTTTTAATTTGATAAAAGAAAACCAAACATTTTGATTGACATTGTTGTTCTTCTTTTTTTCAGGCAACCAAAGCAGCGTATTAACATTTTATTCATAGTTTTTAGTAGTGTTTCATTCTGTACATGTCTTCTTCATAATGAAATCAATTTCTTTTACTCAAAACCAATTTTCATAATCGACAAGTATGTAATATGAGAAAATTATAGTCCAATTATTTTTTGATTCTTCTTCGATAATTGAGTAATTGAAAACATATCGAAATAAATTATATTTGGATATTTATTGAGTATATCAGACTCCCTTCAGTTTTTCGCTCTGCACCATAGCACAGTTGTGTTTCAAAAGATTTTATTGAGTTTTGTTCTACTTTTTTCACATTTTCACAACAAGTTGCCACCGGAATCGGATACAAGAAAAAAATGTTCGTCAATATTCAGTCTTTTAAATAACCTCGATGTAAAAAATTAACATAGTCACTCAAAGAATCAACTTTTATTTGATTGTAGTATAAGTGTTCTTAAGATTCCGGTATAGTAAATTCCCTTCCTGATAAAATCTTCTATATGCGGCTCATCGGTTTTTTAAAAGTTTTCGCTGCGTGAAAATTTATTCAAATATAATTTTGCTGTTCCACTAGATCTGATATTTTGTTTACAAAAATAACGGTACATTTTTCTCATCATAAGAAAAGTATTGGCAATGGTTGAATATGTTTTCGATCGATTTGATCCTGACCGTGCTGCTCGACGTTCTGTACGACGTGCTCTCATTTCAGCATTTATTTGGCGATTTAATAATTTCACTTCGGCACGACGTCGACACAATGTACAAAAATACTGATTTTCGACTGAGAGTTGGGATGATTTCTTGCATGATATTGCGAACGTCATTGCGAACAGTTTTCAAACCATGTCGCAATTCATTGCACTACAGAAGTGTGTAGGCACTAGTAAGTACCCACACTTGATCCAAAAAATCAAGTGAAGCAAAAAAGAGCTCAAACAGTTGGTTTGATTATATATTTTTTTTTTTTGGTTTTTAAACCAATTTTCTCTCAAATACAAGTAAATCGTTTAAGACTAGAAAAAGTTCAAAATCAATTCATTTTCGCAATTATTACTAAAAAAGAACAATTACCACAGAATACACCGTACGACAAAAAAAAAATGACTTAGTTTGATTTGAGCTTCGTGAATAGGGCGTTGTAGTAGATGGAAAAGATAGAAAAACTGCATCTTTGGTTTGTTCCATATACCTCTGTTTAGAAAAGTTATGACATTTGGTAAATCTTCCGTACAAATCTGAAAAGAGCGACTTTTAAACTGTATACTTTTTTCATTCAAAATTGGTAAACATGTGTATTTGGGGGGGGGGGTCTTTTCAACGGTCCACAGATCACGAAACTACTGCAAAGTGATGAGTTTTCTGTTCTTTTAACTCCAATCGAAAAAAGAGCCTTCGCTGCTATAAAGAATGTCATCGACAATTTCTTGGGCAAGCTATAGCGGCAATTGAGCAACATTATAAAGGAAAAGACCCTTGCCACATGCTTGGTGAATATTGTTGGTCAATTTGCCGTGAAACATTGCAAGAACAACACAAGCGCCAATGCAATCGGCCACATTTTTAATCAAATATGCTCTTTTGAGAATAATTTTTTTTGATTTTTGTTCCAATAAAATGTTTTAATAATAAATAAGTAATAATACAGTATTTTCTACAAAAAAAATTGAATTGATTGATTTTTTGGTCATTTTTTGACCAATTTTGCTATTTTTTGTATGAAAATTTTATTCAAACGTGATGGGATCTCAAAATAAAGGTCATATTCGGATTCCCCGTACCAAAAAACCCCCAAATACACATGTTTACCAATTTTGAATGAAAAAAGTATACAGTTTAAAAGTCGCTCTTTTCAGATTTGTACTGAAGATTTACCAAATGTCATAACTTTTCTAAACAGAGGTATATGGAACAAACCAAAGATGCAGTTTTACTAGTTTTTCCATCTACTACAACGCCCTATTCACGAAGTTCAAATCAAACTAAGTCATTTTTTTTTGTCGTACGGTGATATATATATACAAGTCTTTCTTTTCTATGACAACCTCTTAAATAAATTGAATAGTTCCGAAGTTCAAAATGAAAAAAAAAATTGTAAAAGCTTCCTTTAGTCCGATTGAAGCGCACAAAGCATTTATGCACATTACAATAAATTAAAGTCTATGCATCAATTCATTAAACGCATAGATTAGGTTAGATCAAATACAAATTATTCGTTATAAGAGACATTTTAAAGTCAAAGTAGTTAGAATAGACGTGAATCAATCGAAACTGCACATGTAAGCATTAGCCTACACCTCCCTATAGCTAAGTGAAAAATGTAAACAATAAAAATCCATACTTATAATAAATAAAGCACAATTGGTGTTCTTTTTTTTAAAAAAATATTTTATATTTTTTTTTCAGATAAAAAAAATTGATCGTTTTCTGGTAATAAAACATTAAATTATATTCAAATATTGAATTATAAAAACCATGGTCTAATCTTTTCGGAAATCGGTAAGTTTTTTAACTTGTCTTCCACACTCATAAAAATTTGATGAATCAAGCCATGCTTGAAATGCTGTTTTCAATTTTGGCCACTCGTTGTTAATAACTGAAAACCATGCAGTATCACGATTACGCCCTTTGGTAATTTCAAAATTTCGAAAAGTGCCTTCATAAGTGAATCCCAATCTTTCCGCCGCTTTCCACGACGAAATATTCAAGCTGTTACATTTCCATTGGTATCGACGAAAACTCAATTTATCAAAAACATAAGCCATTAGAAGATATTGTACTTCCGTGGAAAGAATTGAATTTTTCATCAATGGCGAAAAAAACACGGAACCCACTTCAATGACACCATTGGGTGAATCAATTGGATCCAATGCAATCATTCCAACTGCTTTGCTCGACAAGTTATCAATGACAGCAAAATTCACAATATGTTTTAATTTTACACGTTCTTCGATGAACTTTTGCCATTGTTCAACGCTTTGAAATGGTTCTATTCTAAGAAAAGTCCAATCACCATTATGTACACATGGTTTGAAAGCCGCGTATAAATCGTCAGCGTGCTTGGCAACAACAAGTGGTTCCAATCGACCGTGATTACCAATCAACGTTATCTTTTCTGGTTGCGATGGAACTTTCCAATTTGGCACAGCGTCACCAATAGTTTGACCATGTTCATTTTTACAAGGCATCATATATGAAAATTCCAAACTGAAACAACGATCTTTTTTTACAAAAAAAACGTTCACAGAATATAAAATATTTTAGCGCTTTACTCACTTACGAAATTTTTCTTCAGTACAACATGTATTTCTGAAGGGCAAAACTTATTATAATAATATATAGCACTATTTCTTTGATAAAATTGTTTTATTCAGTGAATATATATGAGTGTCTGTCAACATTGATAACAAAATAAAATTGAACATATTCATTCTCCAATAACCGTTTGATATTTATTTGATCATAAAAATACTATTTCAATTGAAAATATGACGAACCATATTCAAAAGATAATTGTCATTAATGATACAATTTCAAGCGGAAATTAGATCCATTGTCTTTTTTATTGACAACAAATATTACACAATTAATAAAACTCCATTGAAAATCATAACATGAATTTAAAAAAATACTAAAATACTGATCAATACTGATACAAGACATTGAGTGGTATATGTATCACATTTATTTTCATTGCGAGCTACTATTTCATTTCAACCCATTTATTTCAGTAAATTGTTACTCAAATACATCACACTAGAGTTTCATATGAGGGGTTCAGAGGAGAAATGTTATGTAGAAAAGTTCCGCAGAAAATTGTTCGGGAGCTAAATGATATCATTTAGCAAAGCTAATTGGTACCATATAGCCGCGGAACTTTTCTACATAACATTTTTCCTCTGAATCCCTCATATATGGTTGCCATATAACAGCCAAATGAGACTTACGTATATTATTCGCCAAGCGTGATTTGGATGATGATGAATGCGGTGTTGTGGGATCATTTCCATCACTTCAACTTCAATTGCCTTGTGTTAGATGTCGGATTGACAAATCCGTTTTGACAAATATTAACGCTTCGACAATCGATTTTGACAAATATTAACGCTCGAACGGATCTTTAGCCTCCTTTTTTATTGCAGCAATCTCAACTAGAAATTTTGTGTTCACTGCGGCACATCGGCGTATATATACAACATATGTGTTTAAATTTATATGTGACAAAATTTTTGAAATAATAATGAAAATGTATATAAAAATTGCTTCTACTGAATACCAAGCATATTTTCCATCCACAAATATCCCAATATAGACAATCAAATATTGAATGATATAAAAAACTATTAAAATGATGTTATAAGATGCTCATTTATTTAATCTTTTATCCAAAGCATATTTCAATTCAAACATCTACAATTCCCATATTTTCCTATGTACGCGCATTGCATTTTGAAGCGTGGTATAGGAAAAGCCTTAATTTGTCATAATCTTTATTCTCTTCCCTCTTTATATTTTTTTATACTTTGTATCATCCTTTCAACGAAATCAACAAGAAAATAGATTCATTGCATTTAGCTAAATTTGAACAAAAAAATAAATAATCTGCTGTTTACATCATTGTTTTTTTTCTATACCTTTACTCATACATTCAATTATATTTTTATATACTCGAGCTCATTTTTTTTAAATTGAGTTTTCTACCTTTTGCATATACCTTAATTTTGTATGTGGAAATATTTGTTTCTACGAGAACATCATCTCACTGAAAAACTGTCTACCCAAGTAAATAAATGTCAAATAAAAAAATATTGTGAAATTTTAAAAGTAAATCGGGGGGGAGGGGGAGGCGTTGTAATTCAATTCGTCTGTTGATTGTTGTTTATGCTATTTAAAAAATATCTATGTACTGTTCAGTGAGGTGTTTTTTTTTTAAATTAATTTTCCGTATAAATTGGATAAACTATTATTTCATCTGCTTTCAAACATTGATTTCAATATTTTGTACTTGTTATATTTCTTGTTCAATAATGATATTTTAAATTGAAGCTAGTATTTGGTGGATTTTTTTTGCGAATTTGTATAATTAATTTATCTACAGCTTGAACATTGATGGATATGTCAACCGTCAACAGTTTATCGATTGTGTTTTCTTTGATTGTATTATTGAAGCTGATCATGTACAATTTGCTTTTCATGAATAAAACGTTTAACAGAGCAAATATCATAGCAATACTTGTACGTTTGATGCTACATGCAAACGTGATAACGAAACATGTGACAGCACCGCACAAATTGCACTTATAGGGTTGTTTATGATTAATCTGAACGAAAAAAAATATACCACATCAAGAATTCAACAAAAATTTTAGATCTTCACGATGCAAGACAGAAGACAGCATTCAGAATGTTAGATTTTTTTTATTTTAAGGAAACATTTTGTTCCTCCTAACCAACAGCGACAAGATTAAAAATTTCGACGAATTCCAAAAGAGTTATTTTTTATGTGCGAACGATTTGTTGATATTTGCTGATATATTTTTTTTTTTGGTTTAAAATATTTCAACTACAACAGGTGTAATCTAAAAAAATTTGCCTGGGTAAATATAAAAGTTATTAAGCACTTTATTATTTTTGAAGCATTTGAGAAAGAAAATTCATAGACTGTGCTTTTTTACACTTCGAAGCATTGAAATCATTAAAACTTAAATCAAATTGATTGTATAATAAATATTATTGTTTCTATTGATTTACATTTAGTGTATAATATATATGTGTGTGTGGCACTTTTACTTTTTCTAATAAAATAAAGACAATTATCATTGGAATGTTGTTTCCTTTTGTTCAACTGATTTACAACTTGTTGTTTCAAATGTGTGTGTTTTGTGTGTGTGTATGGACAATGTGAATTGCAAAACCAATTTCTTTGATATTATTTTGCTATTCAATAAAATAAATAATAATAATTTTAGCGTTATTGCATCGAACAGCAACGTTTGGTGATAAACTTTTGATACATTTTTTTTTGGCTAGCTAGATTTTTAATCATCGCTTAAGATGCAATGATCGTCGTCGGTGTGACCGATACATTCGATTGCTGGATGATGACCCGAATCCCACATACCTTAAGTAGTTAATTCAAATGTATATTAATTTTGATATCGATTTATTGGAAATTAAATGTAATCTACCTGGTCCGCATCGTCGGCAGAGATTCGATAGTGTACATGGTATTTTTGGCAATTGTCGGAATTGATAAAGTAATCCACGCGCTTTTCGCAAAATTAACTGACCATCCATATACATTGCTGGGGTAACGAAACAGAGACACAAAGTATTAATTTATTAAATTGTTTACTTCAGATTCGTCATTCTACATGGCATTTGACGACGCATACCTAATGAACTGAAATGCAAGAGCATTTCATCGGTTCGTAAATCTTGAGCCACCACATCATCTGCATAAACGGCAATAATGGCTAAGCATAAAAATAGATGAAAATAGTCTGTAAGGTAATTCGACCAGCATGCTTCCCACATTCGTATTGCAACCGCTTCGGTAAATTCGCGTTTGAAACAACTAACGATAAATAATAAACATTTAATTTTGCATTATATTTTTTTTTTCTTGGTAATAATTAAAACATTACTTACAGCAATATCCAACGATGACAGAACAACAGTTCTTTTGAATCAGAATATTTTTCAAGATGTACATGAAACTTTGGTACCATAATTCGTATTAATTCTCGTAAATAACTCTGCAAATAAAAATAAAATTGGTTTTAAAATCGAATAATTTGTGAGCAAAAGTGCATATTTTATGGTAGCTTGAGATTATTACGAGATTTTTGTCGATGTCATTATCAGTAGGGGTGCATACGAAAAACGCTCGTTGCATCAGTCCAACAAAGCACCAAAAGGTTTCAGATTCATTTTTTATTTCACACAAGACGGGAGCCAACAAATCACTCATGCCTTGTGTGTATCTATGTTGACAAAAAAAATGTTTAATCAATTATTTTTTATCAATTTTGTTTTGTTGTTGAACAAAACTCGATTTAAAAAGTCAAAAAATTTCTTACAACAAACAATACTTACGAGGTGCCTGAATTATAATAAGCATAGTTCAATAGAATATTTTTCATGCTTTCGATGTTTGGGTTGTCGTCGCCAGCAAAATATGGATTACTTCGATCGGTTCGTACGACATCTTTTTCAATGATGCACT
This sequence comes from Contarinia nasturtii, assembly GCF_009176525.2. Classification (NCBI taxonomy): domain Eukaryota; kingdom Metazoa; phylum Arthropoda; class Insecta; order Diptera; family Cecidomyiidae; genus Contarinia; species Contarinia nasturtii. Next base: position 9,012,662 of record NW_022197486.1, read on the forward strand.
GAACACAACGCCAAAAATGAGCCTGCTCTTCTGGTGACATTGAATATAGTCGGCGTCGTGATAGCTCTTCGTATTCCTGTTGAAATTGAAAAAAAAGAGATGTCCATTTGAAAGAGAAAGTAAATATTTTTGTTCGGCTATAAACAAACCTGTTTTCTAATGTCCATAAGTAGCGCGCGATCTTCAAATGTCGAATTGAATGAATAGCAATGCAATAAAAATGGCCAAACCGTTTTTCGTAAGCTTTTTTCAAGTCCACCAAAGAAAACGCATTTCCGTAGTAATAAATCGTCTTCAATTTGTCCTTTTTCGTTGAGAAGTGTGCCATAAAAATAGTCAGTTGTAATTTTATTTACGTTTCCTTCATCGGGATGTAGTTCAGATTTTTTAACTTCTGGACGGCATACCATAAACTGTCGATAGGGTAAATTGTGTTCGTCATGACCAAAAACGCCCGGCGCCAATTTAATATTGTGCAATAAACAATGCCATTGATGTAAAACTTGTGCCAAATGATCGAGACCACCATGATGAAAATGTAAAATTTTGTACTGTGATTCACGTGATGCAATCACCAATTGTCCCGATGTGCAATTTTCATCGTTAAAAAATAGTCGAAGCGAACGCATTTGACTCAAATCCACCGAAAATCGACGACATTTCATTGGCACATTACGTGTGAGCACTGGTGACGATGTCACACTATCCGGAAATGCTAAATTATGCTTGTAGGCAAGTAATTCGGGTGTCATCCAATTTGATGTTGTCGTCTCTTCAACCGAACTTATCGATTGTGTTCGCATCAATTTAACATTTTGCTCGTCCGGTGATAAGTCTTGATTGTGAATTTGTGGATTGGCTATTGTGATATTGACTGAAGTCAATAGTTGTTGATTTTTCGGTTGTGACAATAGCAATGTTTTAACATTTTGTCTGGCTGCATTAATCACAACAATCGCTTTGTTATCGCCATCGGTTTCGATAAGTGGTTCAAGTTCACGTTTTAATTCCTTTTCTTCTTCCGTTTCTTCAACATTTGGCATTGATTTTTTCAAATCGTCGGTGGTATATGCACAATCATCATCATGATGTGTGTCCGTATCACCGCCGTATGTGCTATGAACACCACTGCTACTAGCACGATCTGAATTTGAACTAACGCTGATTGTGTCCATATTTTCGGTTGCCAATTTTTCGCTTTCATACAGATACGGATCCAAAAATGGATTTGTATTGTTAAAAATTGGTATCGATGTTTCGAGGCATGTTTGTGAGGTGTTTTTACTATTCCAATCGGATATTTGATTATAAAGTTTATGCTGTTTTAATTCATCCGTATATGAATGAATGCTGTCCACCGTCATATTACTTGCACTATTGTTCATCATTGATACGGGCAAACCGTTGTTTTCCACGGTTGACGGACATTTTCGGAGTGTTGCATTCGGAATCCAGGTAAGCAGTAGCGTTGGTCGTTTTGCATTATTGTATTGATCCGTAAAAGTTTTCGTTGTCACTGTCAAATAGCCTGGATAATGTAAAATATCCGATTCTTGTCGAACCAATGCTGGCGGATGTACACATACATTATTTTTACAAAAAAGCACTTCATTATCCTCGAATATTGTATCAGTTTTATCATCCAATTCTTCTGATCCAAGTATGTAGTTGGATGCTCGCTTTATAATATTTACAATTGGCATGATTGAGTTTGTTTCTTTTTTTTTTCTCTCTTTGCCCTTCAACGATATTCTATTGATGATTGGAAAAAGAAAAGCGCCAATCTTAATAATCGAAGATTATGCTTTTTTTCGTCTTTGCTCGATTTTTGCTTCGTTTTTCAATTTGTTTTTTCTTTGTCGTTGCGTACAGTAAAAATAGCAATGCGTTTTGATTTGTTCGCTTTTGTATCGAGAAAATAACAAAAAATACCAAAAACACAAATTTTCTCACCTTTAGTCGATATTTTTTCTTTTGTTTGTCATTTGAGTTTTTTTTCTATATTCCCTGTCACGGAATCTGTCACTCTCGCACGAAATTCTCGGTTAAAATTCGTAGTATGTATGCATGTATGTCAACCGACACTCACACTCGACACTCGTTTTGCTATTGGTCATGCATCACCAGATGGTTTAAAATTTTCGTTGAAATTTCGCTTATGGTTAGTTAATAGCTCGTTTGTATTTCAATCGTTGATTACTCAATGAATATCGTAAACAATGTCGCATTTGAGCAAATAAATGTGTTTTTATTTTTCTTTATTTCTTTAAACAATTGATTGAATTGATCAGATTTATGGGGGCACTTTGTATGTGTATGTACATATCTGTTTGATAAATTCAAAACTTTTGTTAGAGTTGTCATTTCTAATCGTGGCCCTTTGCTTTTACTAGTCAACATGCCATCGGATGTATGTTACGATACGAATGTCGTGCGCACAAACAATAACATACACAAACATTCGCCTACAAGTAACAGTGAATGTGCAATCTTCTACATACAAATACACAAACACACCGTATTATCATCATTATTACGACGCATGCGCATTACAATTGCACAATTACATAAGTGTTGCTCAGTAATGTTTTGATTGTACAATGTACATGTATGTACGCAAGACAGAACTTTCCAAGAATGTGCGCCCATAAAAAAAACACACGAAAGAATAAAATTCAAATTGAACGTTACTGTAGCAATCGATCAGAGTCCTTGTGCTGAATTTGGCGCGCGAGTCTCGTTCATTCTTCATACATTTAATTCGTGTAAAACTTTAAAACGGCCAAAGCTTGTGATTTATTTTTATTTTTTATTCTTTTTAAAGTTCCCCCATTCATCCATTTAGGACAAACGATTTCATGAATTTCGCACACACACATACATACTTTTTGTACATGAAGGCACAAACAGAGGCAACGAACAATAAAGCGAGCACAATATTAGCTGATGTAGAGGCAAAAAAGGGAAATAATAATCAACATCATAAAAGGCGATCAGAATGGAAACATTTTAGCATAAGAATCAACCGAACAAAAGAAGAATGAGAACACACAGAAATAAAGCGAAAACATTAAAACCGAGAAGTAAGTTTTGCACACACGAATGAGCGAACGAATGAACGAATAAAAAAATCGTCGAGCAAAAAAAAAACAACAACAACAACAGAAATATGTTGAAAAAGAATGAAAAATACCAATTACAATTTATATCGGCTTTGGTGTATCATGCTTTTTCCGAAGAAGAACACACATAAGTTTTTTTAAATACATGAGGCGAATCAGAACGTATATATAAATGCGCGCACGTATCCAAACTATAAAGAAGGCGCACAATGCAGAGCAAAGAAAGAAGCAGATTTTTTTTTATACCAAACGACAAAATAAAATACGACAGTCGTATGCGCGCGCGACCCGAATGCTTAGCACGGCCAGAACTTAAACCCGGCTTTGAAAATGGCCAAACAAACGACTGCAAATAATATTATGAACGAATGTAGAAAAAAAATCGCCAATTATAACGCGAAAAAAATCGATGCACCAATTCTGGACCCTTCGATGAAGTGGATCGTAAACGTTTGTTGAATGCTGTAGTGTCTGACGACGGCGACAACGACGACGATGATGATGATGACGATCTATCTTCTTTCTGGTCGCGCTCACAAATGAATTGAAAGGTTCAACCATCGAATCGAATGTGCGCGCGAGCACAAAATCACTCTGAACAATAAAAAAATACCATCATCAACACAACAAAATACAGATCAGAATGGACTGAGAACAGAGAGAGAGAGAGCGAGCGAGAGAAAAACGACCAGCAAAGATACGTCATAAGAAGAGAACGCAAAATCATCGGTAGGAAAAGGAAAAAAAAAATATTCTGTGTAAAACACAAACGGTTCGATTTCTTTTCTCTTTCGCGGTGTGTTGTTGTTTATCGTCGTCGTTGTCGTTGTCGACGTTGTCCACAACGATCTCAAAAAAGTGTTCTCTCACTTCGATTTTGGTTTGAAATCAATTATATTCTTCACATGATTACAGTTAGTTGGTTTCCTCTGTCAGCGGGCTCACTCTCAACTTCGCCATCGTTCAGCTTTCGTTTCGATCTTACCGCTTTCCATCTCTTTCATTCCATTTTCCGTTCTCTTTTTTCTTTGGTTCTCGTGTCGTTGGCAACTGTTAGTTTGAGGCATTCGTCTTGTGCCACACAAGAAAAGACACCGATCATTCCGTTGATCTCTCTCCGTCCATAAAGAAGAACCGTGTGGCTTATCAAATGACAAAAAATGTAAAAAGTTCTCAACATCATCATCATTTGTAATTGATACACGGACGGTTTCGAATGTGATTGGAAAAGCCCAACAACAAATTAAATCCGATAGCAAATAGTGAACCAGTGATAATTGACGTGATTTTTCCATAAAAATTTATCAATTTTTTTATGTGTGTTTTATAATCGATTTTCAAAAAAATGGCCCGTATTTTCAGTTTTGGGCACCAAATACTGACCTTTGTGATATTTATCAATGGTTTTCAAGTGTTTTGCACCACATTACCAAATCAAAATCAAGTGATTGAAAATATTAAACTCTTATCACAAACGGATGAAAGTGGGTTGCAACCGTCTCGATTGCGTGCATTACTTGTGAACGATCTACGAAACATTCTCATCAAAAATGTACGTTTTGACAATGAACAAAAACAAAGTTGATGATTTATTGTTCATTTGAAAATAAATAAGAATGAAAGAATTAATAACAGTGCTGTTTTTGTTGTTGTTTTTTTTTCTCTCTCTCTTTATTTTTGATTTTTGTTCATTCATTTTGAGATTGTAGACGCCAGAGAAAGACGATTGTTTGGCCGAAGCAAAGGTTAAAGTCTACGGTTCGAATTGCAATTGCAGCCGATATACTTGTCTGGCTCGTCGATTTTCGCACCAAACAAAAAGATCAAGGTGAGAACTCTAAATCAATTTGCCTATAACCATTCTAGAATAGAACATGAAAATTAACACATACAGTTCATGGTTTTTGCTGTCTTTTTGTTTGTGGTTTTTATTTTTATATTTCTCGTTCATCATCATCACCATTATGTTTGCACACGTCTCGCACGCACACGAATGAACAACAACAACAAATACGACGAAAAAAAAATTAATAATCACCAATTGTTTAGATTCCTGATCGCTAGAAGCTGTGAAGATATGTGCTGTCGAAAACGTATCATATCGAAAAAATCGACATCGTCCAATTTTGACAATTACACTGGTAATTATCTTCAATGCGAAATTGCGAATACAACATATGCTAGCAATGTCAATAACCTGCGAATCAAGTCATTGGTGCAAATATTTTCGAGCAACGGCAAGAAATTCGTGTGTCTTGGCTCGTTGGTTCATCCAAGAGCCGTTCTCACCACACTCGAATGCGTTTCAGCGTAAGTGATGCTATTAAGAATCAATGTTGCCTTTACAACACCAGAACAACAACAACTCTATTTTTAGAATGATAATTTAAGTTTTGTTGTACTCTCGTAACAATCGCACACATTTTATGCACTTTAGGTATTCACACGACAAACTTTATGTGAAAATGAAAGAAACGGTTGACACATTTCAGAATTTGTATCAAATTCGCAACGTATCCGAAATTATATTGCCGGACAATCACATGGACCGATTTGAGAAATTGCGTTTTAACATGGTACGTTTAACAACAACAAAAAACCGGATTATTGCGAGTTTTTTTGTTCCTGTATTCTTTTCATTATTTAAAAAAAAAACGTCATTTTTCTACGTCGTTGTCGCTGCAATTAAGTAATAAGTTCTTTTTAACTCTTTTTTTTCTCATTTTCGACACGAAATTTTTCAGGCTTTGCTGATACTGAACAAAGAAATGGAAATAAATTCACAAATTGCCACCTCATGCCTACCAAAGTATCAAGAATCTGTACAGGGTTTGGCCAATCGTAAATGTTTTGTCACTTCGCTCGAATATGTTAACGGACGGTAAATGATAACGCATTAAGCGATTCTGCGATTCTAATGGAATTTATGGTCGGTTATTAATCATACAAATATACATTTATTTGTTTTTTTTTTCGCCTCTTTTTGTTACACAGCCTCATCGAACGCACCGAAAACATTCACATTTTCGAAGTTGATCAATGCAGAGACATTTTCAATCATCAAAATCGACTACAAATATTCTTTCCCAAACAAAACATTTGCGCCGGTCATACAAACGGACAAGGCATTAAAATTGTAAGTTTGACTGCTTTTGATCAAAGTAGATCGAGTAAAGATTTTCTTTTAAATTCTAACCACACGTAATTATTGAGAATCGAAAGAAACATTTTTTTTAATTTAAAACGATCATTGGATTACGTTAAATAAAGAAGACTTTAGAAAAAGAGAAATAAAGGTTAATTCTTTCTCCGGTGAAAGTATTTTAAATTTGTGGTCAATTGAAACATTTGTGACAACATTAATTATGCAGTTATACTGATGTGATCATTGAGAATGGTGATTTTCCAAGTGATGCTTTCGCCTCTTACTGTGGAAAAAAAAACATGAAAACGATCAATTTAAGCGTCACACCTATGGTTTGCTGCAGTTAAAATCGTGTATATTCAATATGCGTCCCAAATTTCTGACTTTAGCTACATTGAGGCTGACATTTTTCCATTCATCTCAAGTGAGATAAGTAGAATTGCCTATTGTATTAGTATACTTTGGTTACAGGAAGTTTGCATATGTTTTTGATGAAAAATGAAATAAACAAATCACTTCAAAAAGAATATTTCATTTGAGCATAAAGTGGAGCAAATACTAATGGGTCAGTAAAAAAAACGCTGAATAGAAAAGAAATGAGGGTAAATATGCATCATGATTTGGCGAAAGGCTAAATGTTCGATCGTGTATTCTAAATATCGTATTTAGATAAAGATCATTCTACGCTCTACTTATGGCGGTTTTCGCGCAGTTTCAATTTCAATGTTCTGTTCTTAACAATGTGAATAACCCGAAAAAGAAACAGTTGCAAAGCATTCTTGCACGTTACACATTGTTTTTGCATCTTTTATTTCATTCATTCAATTTTCATGCGTGAAATGGACTTAATCAAAATGATAAGTAACCGTGTCATTAAACTTATTCATAATTGTTGTTTTTTTATTTTTTTGCAGCGATCAAACGGCGCTTCTTTGATATGTTTGCACGAGCAAAGTGAAAGAAACGGCGATAGGTACCATTATTATGTATTATACGGTCTGCTGGCATGGATGAATGACTCAACAAACATCGATCACATCACATCGCCGCATCTGTTTACAAACATTTATAACTACCGCTACTGGCTGGAGAAAAGACTTAAAATACTTTGAACGAACTCAAACATTTCCATTCAACAAACTCTAATTATAAGCTCGTTACGATTTTTTCATGATACAAATGGCAAAAAGTATTCATCAACCATGTAGCGATTTTAAATTTGAGCAGTTTTTATATTAGAAACACAAAAAAAAAGATTGTTAATAAAATTCCGCTTACGTATTAGATTAAACGGGAACATTTTTTTTATTTTGCTTTGCATGGAATGCTCATTTGAATGTAATAATGAAGTGCCCTCTTTCGATCAGAAACAGGAGATCGAGTGATAATTTACATGAAAATTCAATAAGTATAATCGACATATTTTATGGAAAATGTTTTATGACCCAGAGAAAAAGAAGGAAGGTATGTCACCTTTACATCTATAACGTGTGTCTCGATTCATTCGGCCAATTTTTCGGTGCTTCTATTTTCGTAATGCCTTATTGAAACCACGCAACAGTCCTGCTGTTATGAAATTGACAGAGATTTTCAAATACACCCCATTGTATGCAAAGTTGTGCATACAATGGAATGCTCATTTGAATACAACTATGCCATCTGTTGGTTAGAAGCATGCGATCGCCTGTTGATTGAACTTTGATCATGAGCATGGTTGTAATTTCATTTATTCAATGTGTTTGCGTTTAAGTGACAGATACGCGTTTTGAAGCAAAAATTGAATACACATTGCACACAGAATCATATTGATATTTTGCCGGCTTCTTTTAGTTACGAGGTAAATAGAATAGTTAGTTAATTCACGTGTGGAAAAAAGTGACCTAGTCACTATTGACTGTAAGTTGACAAAATTCATTATTTTTGAAATGTTTTATAAGGAAACAATCGATTATCGTCAACCAGTCAGTCGGTCGATTATTTTGGGACGCTTTGATGCTGTTTATTTTTACAGTCAATATATTTCGATACTGTCATCTAACTAGATATTTCAGCTCATCTAGATAATGTCAGGTGCTGATACTCTTACTACTATAACAATCACTTCTATTGTTTTCACTCGATATCAGAGCCTGAAGTTATCCAAATGAGCTGAAATATCCAATTTGTCCCAAAATATTCAGTCACTGTTAACAACTTAATTGCAATATGAAAATGTCGAAATGCTTCTGGTTCATATTTTAGAACAAACAAATTAACAAATCGGACACAAGCAAATCAATATGGCCACCAAACGACGTCGACGTGGTGAAATTGAAGAAAACGACAGCGATTCTAAATCCGAAACCGATGACGCTTCTGAGAAAGATTTTCGCTGGGACAATGGAAATGAACTTGTAATGTTGTACGAAATTCGTGCTGTTTCCTTTCGCAATGATGATTCCAGTGATGATGAAGATGGAACGTACGAATGCCAAATGAATGAAAATGCCTGTGCAAAGTTGTACAACGATCGCGAAACGTCAGACGTGGAAATTTTTATATCGTCGCGTCCAGACTCCAGACCTCGAAAATCTACACCAGGAGGGTGGCCGTGTTCATTATTTTACGCACACAAATCCATTTTAGCTTCAGCTAGTCAAATGTTTCACGATATGTTTTATGGCCCAACAAAGAAGGAAGGTGACATCAGGATTTACAACATATCGCCCGACCCATTCGAAGAATTTCTTCGATGCTTCTACATGCGCAATGTATCATTTAAAATGGGCAATATTGCTGGTGTTATGAAATTGGCGAAAATTTTCGTTGCACCCGATTGTATGAAAACTTGTGTAGATTTTCTGAATAAATGTACACTATCGCCCAAAAACATTTTTGATCTGATAGAATTGGCAAACGAATACGAAATAACGGAATTGAAACAACGATGTGACGAGTGTATTACTTCAAATAAAATGGAAATGATAATACAACACGATGATTTTCTTTATCGAGATCGATACACACTAAAGAAAATACTACAGTTGAATCTGTTGGAATGCGACCAGAAAATCATATTCGACAGGTGTATAGCTTGGGCTAACTGCAAAATTGATTACGACACCAGGGGAGGTTCTGGAAATGCTGAAAATAAAGGTCAACTGTTAAGAGAGGCGCTGGGCGATTGCATTTATTTGATTCGATTCAACCGAATGACGATTGAAGACTTCAAAGAACTTGCAGTAAAATATGAAGGATTGTTCACTGCTGCCGAATTGATTGATATCACCCAATCCATTAACGTAAATGGATACGAATCCGAATTTTTCAGACAATAATTTGCAATTGTGACTTAAATCACCCGAAAAATAGTTAGTAAGCGCTTACACTTAAAAATATAAAGAAGAATTCCCGTGGAATTATTCCAGAGTCCAAATCCAAACAATGAATTTCAAATCAAAATGCCCAAAACATAAAATATATATGCTTAAGTTCATTCAACCGAACCCAAAAATAAACCAAACAGATGCGAATCGATTTAAAAAAAATGCATTTGGCTTTCATTTGTAGCTTATATATTGATCTCTTGTAAAGCAGCTTTCACTCTTGATTTATATTCTTAGCTTGAACAAAGTAGAGGCTTTTGTTGTAGTGTGCATTGTAACGTGTTGTGCTGTCGTTGTTTTCTTCTTTTTTTTTTGTAATACAATCAATCATTTTGTATTTTGGTAATTTCAAGGATTTTGCTGTGGATTGAATGACCGGTCAAAGTAAAAGGCAAGTGAATATTGTTGTTTCGTTTGTTTTCGATGCAGTATCCATGTACAATGTTCTTCATCATTGTATGACTTGTTGGAAAAAATGTTGTTGTTTTTTTATTGTTATCACCATGGTTTGTGTGACAAAATTTCTAAAAGGCGCATTTGAAGAGCATGTTTTCAAAAATTATGGATTTTCCAAGCAAAATTACAGTATTCACCGAATGTTTTGTTTAATATGCACGAGTTAAAGTCACGCGATACATTACTTCATCCGAATGCGGAAGCAAATAAAAATCGTCTGTGTAAACAGGAACAAAAACAACAAAAAAATGAAGAATAATTCATTGGAAAATGAGAAATTAAATGTTTTGTTTGCATTTGTCAACGGTTTGTGACATTTGAAATTTGTCTGATGACAAATCGATTGGTTATTGCGTTTCATTTCACGTTGTGCATAGCAAAAAAAAGACCCTATGAAGCGCGCGCGTGACAGAGCACGTTTTTATTTGTTCGCGCGTTTAATTGTAAAGGAAATTTCCATGGAACTCTTTCGAACGAAGTGGAAGCATCGATTTAATAACATAAACATACACACATACAATTTAATGCCATACAATGTTGCTGTTTGAATTTGATTCTATTATAAATGTGTGTTGTGCGCTGCCAACATAATAACAATGAAGCTTGACACGGCATGACCGCGATTAGACGATATTCACTTATTGGATAAAAAGAGACGCAACAACATATTCAATCGTCATCTTCGTCGTCGCGCCGCGCTGGTTCGTCACACATGTACACAAACACAAACTCGTACGCAAACATGCACACACACAACATGTTTTCATAAGGTTGCTGCCGTTGCTGCCAACAGACCCCAAAATAACTACGCACAAAACATTGAGAGAGAAAAAAAAACGCACCTATACAAAGAATATCGGCGCGTTGGCACTACTACTGCTATTGCTAGTTTGATCCGATTAGCTCAGACTAGAATCGAGAGTCGACATTACTCGCACATTTCCATTTTATTGCTGCTCTTGTTGCAAAGTGTGAAGAATAGAGAATAAAAACACAACACAAATCGAATAACAAATAAAGTGACAATCCAACTACAAGCCACAAAACCATAAAAATCCAAATGCAAATAACATGGAAACCGTTTTTAGTGCTACAGTGTTATGTGAAACACCGAATAAAATAACTCGATTGTGAGTGATAGAGTGAGCGAGAGGGAAAGAGAGTAAGCGAGATAGAGAGAGAAAGAAAGAGAGAAAGAAAGAGTGTGTATGTGCGTGCGAGAGAAAACGAGAGAGATTGAGCTTTAAAACGTTTTATACGGGTTCAGAACAACAGAAAAAGTTCAAAAAACACAAACATCCAACAATTCATCATCAAATTCGCAAAACAGTCGAAAAGAAGTTCGGAAACAGACATAGATAGAAAGAAGAAGAAAAAAAAACACAAACAAAAAGAGAATTGATACGCATGAAAGAAAGAGAGAGAGCGAGATAAAAAAAAGATGCCTCTTGATGAAGAACCAAATCGTTGATAGATTCGCATAAGGTGAAACTGTATGCTTTGAATTTGCGCGCATGTAGATAAAACTTATTCTCTGTTTGTGTGTAACAAATAAAAAAAACTTCATCATTGTCGTGTTTCGTGCGTGGAATTTGGTCCGAAAATAAGAGAAAACGCCAAACAAAATCGAGACGAGGAAGGCATGTAGCATATTTGATTTTATTTGTCAATTTTTCACTATCCAAGTAAATCTGTCATATTTGAATTGGAGTTTAGTATGTGTGTCGGTTTGCATGCATGTGTATATATGTATGTGACCATGTTGGTGTGACACAGTGCATTTGTTGTTAAGTTTTCGATTTTTCATTCCATCGATTGTTTTCAATATTCAGTTTTCTGTTTCACATTTAAAAACAAAATCGGTGTGCTCAAGAAAGAACAAACACGGACACCAGGGACAAAGTGGGACGGCAATGGAGAAAAAGAACGGCAACAAGGGAGACAGAAAGAATGAATTCGACATATAGTATAACACAACAAATCGCGCGCGTTATATCTGTCTGCGTATCGTAATATCGTTCGTTTTGGTCGTTGGCTGTCAACGTTTTGTTCTCTCCTCGACATATATCAGTTCTTCGTTTTGCTTCTATTTATTTACTCATATATACATAAATAATATAAGTTCTCTCAATATTGCGCTCTCCCGACTGTGTTTGACTTTTTTCCGCGGTTACATTTCGATTAGTTGATAAATTTACGTTCCAGTAGGTGCCATTGAGTGTATTCGCGTGTTTCTAAAGTTATTGTTGTTTTTTTTTGCTTTGACTTCCGTGGCTCGACTGTTTGTATTTTATTTTCGTGTTTCAAATTTTGTAGGAACAGAAAAGAACAGACAAGAGGAATGAAATAAACAATTTAAAGTGAGAGACACAGTGAAGAAACACATCGATTGGAAACATTGGCAAAACCATTTCATTATTTTTTTGCTCTTCCACGTTCCATACCGAAAATCCGTAAGTGTCACTTGATATTTCAAGAACACATATACACAAGGAGGAGAAGAAGAAGAAAAACCATGACAATTTTTTCATGTCGATTGAGTTGAGTGTGATTTTCAATCATCAGTAGCGATTTCCACTGTGAATTTGTCTAGAATATTTCTCTTCCTTTCATCATCATAACCGTAAAGCGATAAAAAAAATCGGTTTTTTTCCTTCGTCTGTTCGGTACGTTCTAAAATAACAATAGAGAATAATCGAAAAACGTGCTCGGTACTGTTTAAAAAAAAAAAAATCAAAACACAACAAACAACTCACACTGTGCGTTCGTACAACACCGTTTCGTAATGATAATGTGCGAATTATTTTTCTCTCTTTTTATTTCACTCTCTCTATCTCTCTCTATCCCCCTATTTATTTGCCAATTTTTTTTTGTCTTTTATGTCGTTCTGAATTTTGCATCGTGCTAATTTTTTTTGCTATGAAACACGTGGTCGGTTTTTATTCAAACATATCCGTAATAAATTTTTGATTTAATTTTTTTACTTAAACGATAACTCATGTGATCTCAACTCGATATAAAGTGCTCACAGATTATTGTTTTTTTTATCAAGTCGTCATTATTCACGACATTTTTTTCTCTTTTCATTTTTGTGTTATGTCAGAATAAAATGAGCACATTTTTATATCAAATCCATTCATATCACGTGAATGATATGCGTACAATAACAAAAGAGCGCTTAGCCAAATGAAAGAGCGTACAAAATACAATGTATAACGTGTATCAGACGATTGACAGTGTTTCTCACATAGGCAAGAGGCAATTGATTTGAGGCACATAGGCAAGAGGCATCAGTTGAGCGACGTTGCCATGAGTGCTCATTTAATATCCATTTAAAATCGCACAGACGACGAAGAAGAGTCTCTTTTTTTCTAAAGTAAAAACAACAACGTTCCATAGCATACAAAATCCATTCAATACATCTATGCACTGAATACCGGTTGAATACGGAATAAAAAATATTGAATAAGAATCCTTGAAAATGCGTCGATTTTTCGAGAGAACAACAGCACAAAATAAGACAGAGAATATATACGTTTTTGTATGAAGAGATAGACGGAATTTATATATTAAAAAAAAGAAGATCGGATAGAAAAAGAAGAAAAATCGAGAGCCACATGAAAACTAATCCATTGTTTTGTTGAGTGTGCTCTTTTTGCGTACCATTTTTGTGAGTTCATTCACATTCAGCATTACTTTAAGAAGTGGATGTGTGTGTGCATAGTATTAGCTATACAGAATCTATATGTTAAACGAATTTAGAGATGAATATATATATTGTCGCGTGCGCTGTGTCACCGTGAATATTGTATGAGTGTGTATTTTTTTGGGATTTTCGCAATCAGTAGGCTAAATTTATTTATGACTTGGCTTTTTGATACGTTTAAAATCTCGATTGAATTCCGATTGTCTTAACAAATTCATTGTACAATTGGAATATTACGTCTATACTTTATTTATAGTCTGTTCTGCACCATATCTGGTTTTAAATGATTTTTATTTATTTATCTCTCTTTTATTTATTCTTTTGAACGACGAAAAAAACAGGTGTTAGATGACAACATATCACATGAAATTAATGCTGATTCATTTTTTGAAGCGATTGAGTTGAACTTCGATAATTGTCTTCAAATTTATTGTGATTTATTATATCAAAAAGCGTCGTATTGTGTGCACATGACATTCAGTTTAAAAGAATTCTGAATGCATACATTTCTGCACAATATTTCGACAATTTTGTTCACACCACCGAAACACACCACATGGATTTCATTGTGATCATTTGAATGGAGAGTTCTTTTATTTCCATCTCTTGCATTGATCTGGTAACTAGCCGAGATTGAGCAGGTGATATAATTCATATCAACTGGAAACGATCGGATATACAACCAACAACCACTTTCATCACCAATTTCCACATCAATCACACTCAAAATGAGACCAAGAATCGAAGACTCCATCGGTGGTAAGTATTAAGTTATTATTATTGTGGCGAAAAAAGTTGTTTTTCGAATGTCAGCCGTTTTAATTCAATTGTAAGTTCGCAGATGACAGAGACTACATTAAATTCAAATCACTGTCATTGCTTTTGGTCACAAGTAGACGTTAAAATTATTGCAAAGTTGTGTAAAGCTGCTTAAAATATAGCGAAAATACAAAGCTTTAACATTGAGCATAACAGTTGCAATAAATCCACAATGAATGTGTCAAATAAATACATAAAATCATCAAATACTCATATTTTTTCAAGCATTGAGAACATTCTAAGTGGCACTCACATTGTTTTGGAAAGAAAAAGTTGACGTAATTCAAAAAGTGCGCAAAAAGTCTTGAAAATTAATTCAGATAAAATAGTTTCACTTTCAATCTGTTCTCTTTTTTTTGTTCCTTCTTCTTTTCTGGACAGTTGCTTATCTAATCATGAATAGTGTACTGATCATATAGGTTCTATTGAAACTATCACTAAGCAATTTCCATCTTTTGGTTCTAACGACTCAAAAATTCATAATAATAAAGCAAAAGAATATCACGTTGATGATTGAATTTATCATCTTATGACAACTAAAGCAGGAAAAAAATGATATAGCATCATATCATTTTTTATGTAGGTACCATTTGGTATAGGTTGAAATTAAAAAATATCGATTTAAGAAGAAAAAAGAAAAAAAACAGGCGGTTGGTTTGTTTTCATGTTGCCTGGGCGCTCGATAATATAAATACAATAAACCGACATACAAATATACACAGCATATAATAACAATTAGAAAGCAAATGCAACGCCATCACTTTTTGTGCTTCCAATATTCTATAATATATACATATAACATATATTCCATATATGATTCCATTTAAATTAGCTACAAAACCACAAATGAAATTATAATGGACAAGGTCTTTAACAACCAATTATTATTTCCGTCTTTCCAACGTGTTGCTTCGCAATCACATGTGCCTGTCTTATACTGTATGTATTTGTTAAACGTACAATGTACGTGGGTGTTTTGCGATGCAGTAAGGTGTAAAGCGCAATGAAAAGGGAAAAAATCGAAGAAGAAGAAGAAGTATAAAATCGAACTGAACAAATGTCTTTTATTTGAAATGACAAACGAAACGAAAATAAAATGTGTATAATTTAATGAAATGAGAGAGATAGAGAAACGGACGGAGGGAGCGCACAGTGTATGTGTTTTACCGTGAAAATAGAAATGTTGCAATCACTTTGATTATAGGTTGCGAAAGTACGAAGCACTTGTTTTGGTCACTTTATGCGGCGTAATGCACATGGCTATTTTAATTGATTATTCTTAGCTATCTATTACACCCCTAATATGCAAGCATATCATAGACATTTCAGCACGAACCGTAGCGCAAACGTGAACACTTTTCCGTCAAAGTAAATTATATTTCCTTTGTTTGGTCTATTCAAACAATACAATCGGAACGTTCGGTTGTTTATTATTTTCGATGTGTTGATTCAGTCAAGTTCATAACATGTATATTAAATTTTATAATCATTTACTCACTGTACGGTGACATTTAAAGAAGATGACATGACATTTTTTTAATTTTAATTTCAAATAAATTTCTTTTTTGTTTTTCTTTCAACTATTCGTTTTCATCTTTCTTCATTCGCGATAAACACACATTTACTCACAAGTGATAAATCCAGTCAACATAAACAGAATGTGGTAATGAAAAATTGTTTATCTTATCAATTTAAATTTGCCTGGTGGATATCCATTTTTATATTGACACAACCGATTGTCGGTTACATTTTATCAATAAAATATTGTTCATTTTTCAATTTTTTTTTCATTTTTGAAATATACAAGATGTAATTTGTGTTCTAATTTGATTAACAGCCAGCGATAAGTCTGCAATCACATGTATAAACGCATCAATTATATAAATTATAACATGAATCACCAAAAAAACCACTGCAAAAAGTTAACAAGTACAAGTAAAAGCAACTCTTTATGCTATGACCATTCTATATGTTGCATCTCTGACCATTAGAAAATAAAGTGAACGAAAAAAATCGTCAAATTCGATATGAAAGTTTCCTACGAGAGCGGTAGGTTTCTTCTTCGTTTCGTGTTGTTAAAAAAGCACACACACACACACACACTTTATAGACGTAGGAATACTCCACAAATGCTAATTAATTTATAGACCATATTTGGCACGCCAAAAGGAAAGAGAAAACAGCTTTAGACATTCCGCTCGTACTTTTTATCACTTTTATGTTTTTCTTTACTAATTTAAAATCAAGGCATTTGTGCTTTTTTATTTTGCTTGATTTACTATTGAAAAACCGAGTCGTATATTCTGCTAACAAATTAAGTATAATTTGATTTTGAATGGCATGTATTTGAAGCGGTCGACTGTGGGTACGGTCAAAATTAGTGTTTTGAGATAAAGCTTTGGACCACTTTGTTTGTAATATAACGTAGATGTGCTAAAACTTACCACTTGATGCGATAAAATTAAGCGTCGCATTTGAAATACATAACGGGTGTGTTCATTTATGGACAGAACCCAAAGATTTTTCTTTTTAATTTAAAGTAAACGTGTTGTACATTTGCATTTTTAATCACTGTTTATTTTTTCTGTCTCAAATGGCTTCTTTTCAGACGATGCTATGGAAGACTGCGGTTTTCTTAAGTTCACCGACGATACACTCAAAGTATCTTTTCTACAGACGCTCAATACAATGCGCAAGCATCGGTTATTCTGCGATGTTGTGCTTAATGTAAGTTTAATTCACGAGAAAAAAATAAAATAAATAAATTGCATTTTAATTACGAACAAACAAATTTCAACGAAATTAAGAACAGAAAACGCAACTCAGACAATCAACTGTAATTTTTTGGTAATTGCAAAACTACAAGCTAATACAATGTGCTTTGTTTTTCGACAACAGGTCGACAACACCGACATTCATGCTCACAGAAATGTGCTCGCCTGTGTTTCACCCCATTTAATGGAATTGTTCTCTGCTGAGGAGGTTTGTATACAATCACTTCATATATTGTCTTGAACTTTCATTAATGTACTCATTTATTTGCCTGCAATAATCAAGTCTCTCTTGTTTTCATTGTGCTTGAAAAAAAAATTCCTTGACTTTGAATTTAAAACACTTTACACCCCCATGCAGGTCACTCAAAATGGACGTAATGATGGCATACCGAGCTATCGATTAAATGGCTATCTCACAAAAATTGCGCTGGAAATTTTGGTCGAGTACGCATATACAGCACAACTAGAAGTGCCCGATGCATTGGTAAAAGATGTTTATTTGGCCGCTTGGCAATTGAAAATTGATAAAGTTGTTAGCGAATGTGCGCGACATTTGATTGATGAACTGTCAGCCGATTCGTGTATTGACATTCGTTCATTGCCTGGCATTAGCAAAAACAAACAATTTGTACTTGCTGTCGATGACTTCATATTGAGAGAGGTAATAAATAAAAAACCATCTTCCACCTCCACATTACCTGAGTTGGTGTTATTTACAAACAAAAAAACGCATAACTTGATTATGATTCAAAATCAATGTGACGCAAATTATAAGAAAATAATTATCAATCCGTTCCATAGATAAACGTTTAACCTTGTGTTTTGTTATCTCTTTTTTTTTCTGTTGCCAGTTTGAAAATGTGTCAAAAATGAGCGCCGCCTTTTTACAATTGTCATGCATTACGATCGATGTATTGTACAAAACAAAACAGGATATGTCTGTGGTTGCCCATCAATCGTTGTGCCGTTTGGTGCTCGATTGGATAAAGCGTCAAGTGTGCGAGGAAAATGTTGGCATGATACAATTGCTTGAGCGTTCGCATCTGCTCTATTTGGCGTTGGATAATTCGTTGCAAGATTGTTCAAATTTACCGCCCGGTCATGAGTCCGAATCCGATTTGGTGCAAGATTATAAGCGTCTCGTATTGAAATGTCCAAATAATACAAATCGTCGCCGTAAACAAATGGGCGTACCAGTACGACCACGCGTACTCATTTATTCACGTGATATTGGCCAACGCGACGATGAACAAAATCAAATTGAACCCGATTGGAATTTATTGGGTTCAACAAAGGTGGCGGAAAATACATTTTTATCATTGGTAACCATAAATGGTGCGTTAACCAGAGTTTCAGTTCAGCTACGATTAAATTTACCGCCAACAACACCATCACCAGTTCATGCACCCGAAAGTGCTGGCATCTCAATTCAATCACAACTCAGTCAAAGCAACACCAGCTCAAATGGAAGCATCAACGGTGACATTGAAACAAATCAAGAACCAGAACTTTTCTGCGAAGTTGCCACAATGTCCGGACCAAAATGTGGCCTTGGTGTTGCTGAATTAAATGGAAAATTATTGGTAAGAAATTGGAATGGAATTTAAATCACTTTTACATCTCAAATGTTGATATTTTTTCTTAAATTCAGGTTTGTGGTGGTTACGATCGTGGTGAATGCTTACGAAGTGTTGAGTCCTATGATCCAGAAATGAATGAATGGAGCAATGAAACTAAGATGAGTGAGGCACGGGGTCGTTTCCAGGTTACTGTTTTGGATAATGTTGTTTATGCCATTGGTGGAAGTAATGGTACGCATAATTATGATTTGTTCTTCTTACGAAAATTATATTTCTGATTATTTGAATTAATTGAATTTATTTTGTCGCTGATAATAGGTACAACTGAATTAGATACAGTTGAACGATTGGAACCGAACGAGAAGAAATGGCGAAAATGTTGTAAATTGCCATTGGCTCGCAGTAATGCTGGTGTTTGTTCATTAAATGATAATATATACTGTATTGGCGGCTGGAATGGTCAAATTGGTATCAAACAATGTGATGTATATCGTTTGAACGAAGATAAATGGGCATCAATTTCACCACTAAATACTGGTCGCTATCAAGCTGGCGTTACGGTGGCACAGCAAAAGATTTGGGTGGCGGGCGGTAGTGATGCATGGGCATGTTTAAATTCGGTTGAAACCTATGATCCAGAAACTGATATATGGACATTTGCACCACCATTATTAACACCACGTCGTGGTTGCGGTTTGGCCGAATTCAATGGAAAATTGTATGCCGTTGGCGGCAGTGATGGTACACATTCTTTGAGCACGACTGAGATATTCGATGAAATAAATAAAGTATGGACGCAGGGACCAAGCCTAACATCGCCACGGGCCAATGTATCAGTGGTTGAAGTGGCTGGCAAACTTTATGCCATTGGTGGTTTTTCCGGTAAATGCTTCCTAAATACTGTCGAATATTTAGATGGAAACACAAACGAATGGACAACATTCGTAAATGTTGACATTATTTCACAAAATAAACATTCGAATGGCACACAACAGCTTGAAATACAATTACAAAAGCTATTGCTGAAAAATGAACATTTAAGCAGTGAATATTCCAATACAAATGGCTGCCATCATCCGAATGGTGCAAGCCAATTACATTCAGAATCCGAATCAGAATCAAAATCACACCAACAACAATCAAGTGATGAGCAAATCAACAACGAAGCCATCAACAGTTAATTGCGCATTGTTATTCGATCAGATTGGAAAATCAAACAAAATCAAAGAGTTAAACAAAACCTAAGAAGACAAAATAAATAACAATGATGATGAATCGATCTACATACAAAAAAAAATTTACAAAATAACAAAAGCTGCAAATAATGATGTTCAATTTATTTAAAAAAAAAAACAAACACAACAAAATGAGCGAAATGCGAATTCGAGCTGATAAAAATTTATTAATATTTGAAACTTTTATTGTATACATAGCCCGAGATAATGTCATCCCTTTTTTCCCTTTTTAAAAGTTTATATATACACACAAAACATTAGTCACGTATTTGTATACAAAGAAAACAAAATGATAACATTTAAAAAATGAAACTTTATCAAGAACAATGGCGATAACTCATTAAAAAATACACTATTTCATAATAAAAAAAACAACAATGTGCATTTTGAGCAAATGGCGTTTTTTCTGTGTTGTCTCTCACTTCTTTTTGTATTTAAAAAAAAAAAGAAGAAGAAATGTTTTATATATAATTTTTATGCTGAAAACAAATGAATGAAACAACTTTAGCTTTTAATGGGCGTTCCGTATAAATAAAACTTTATTTGTTTCATTTAGGCTTTTGTTGTAGTTTTATGTAATTTTTTTTTTTTAATATTTTGCTGCATTTATTCCCTTATAAGTATTAAAATGGTCCGTTTACTCTCTTTTTTTACTCAAAAAGTACTTTTTTTTGCTCATGTTGATGTTCTTGTCAATGTGTTGCGTTTTTTATTTTAATCAGAAGATTCGTTTCAAAAGAATTTGCATTTTGTTATTAGTATAATATATATTTGTTTAAACCTAGCCCAATTTGCGCAAGCCTTAATTATGAATCATTATTTTTTTCGATGAATGGCTATCATTTGATCACACAATCCATGTGTATTGTTTGTTTGTTTTTTTCAATCAAAAAAAAAAATTAAACGTAATAGTTTATTTGGTTTAGCACTCAACCTGAAATAATATTATTAACAATTTGCATTTGCCAAAAACAGCGGCGACTTAATTATAAATTGCCATCATAATCGTTCTTGTTTGCTGTTCATGATTCTTCTTCTCTGTTTATTCTTTTTATACATGTGTTTTGTTTTTGCATTTTTCAGCGTAAGTTTTACTCATAGATTTGCTCTATTTATTTTAGTTGTTGTTTATGTTTCAATCTGTAATTAGTCACCTTCTCGTGTTTTTTTTCACTACATTATATAGTCTACCAATAAAAGTATGAATCACCTTAAAAACATGCCTAAAGCACTTAAAGTATTCTCGAAAATCTTCTCTACTAAATACAATTTGTAGTTATATGTACAATCATTCAAATTTTCGAAAATGAGAAAACAAAACGTTGCATTGCGATAAATGTGAATGTATGTGTGTGTGTGTGTGTGTCTGAGTGTTAGTAAATATGAAGGATAAAAACGACACCACAAAGTATAACAAAACTAAAGAACGGGCTAGGATTTTTATTTTTTTCTCATTTAATTAATTTTTTTTTTGCTTGATTGGTTTTTTAATGTTTTGTGTTGGATTAATTTAATGTAATTTTAGCATTTTATTTTGTTTTTCGTCTTCTTTAAAAATGCATCAACTGATGAGCTATGTGATTTGTTTAAAAAATGTGCAAGATCTCTACAATGATTAAATATGCGATGATAAAACGTGAGTGAATATGTGTGATTCAAAATGAGGTTTTTTTTGCACGCATAAATAAGCCAAAATTCAATTGGGCCATTATTCGACTTAAAAATAAATTAAAAATTTTCAACGCTGGTATTATGTGTTTAGAAAATCGAGTAACATTTTACACATTCAGAAATGTATTGGACATTATTTTTCAAGACCGAACAATTTTGAAAACTTGATTTCAACGAGAAAAGAATTGCATGATAAGTCGAATATAATCAAACCTGATCGAGTCGGAAAATAATTGGAACAAAATTGTTGAAGAAAAGTGGTCTGTGTTATAATTTTAAATTTTTCTAGGAAAAATGTCTTCATTTATGTCATTTCATCTAGCATAAACTCTGTCTCTGACAAATCGAAGACCTAAAAAATCTACACTTTAAATTTTTTTCCAATTTTTAGAAGGATGATTTCAAATCCGTTCTCCATTGAAGTGGGAGTTTATGGAGCTTACTCTGATAAGCAGCTATGAAGATGCAACTAAATCATCTATTAACCCTTGAGTCATATGATTCAAAAATTGACTATTTGACAAAAAAATGCCTTACTTTATCGCTGAATTTCGATTTTGTTGCTTATTTTTTTCAATTTATTAAAAAAAAAACATTTCTGAAGTGTAGTAAAATTGCTCCAAAATTCTAATAAAATCAATTGTTAGAGCTGGATTGGTAAGTGTATCTAATTGTTTGTTTGTTTGCTATTAATTAGGTGAAGAAAAATGAACTAATTGTAAGAGATCACTAAAAATGAGCAATGTTCTGTGTAATCTATAACGCGATATATTTTTTTTATTTTATGTCTATAACGCTTGAAATGTTCATGCGAATGCTACTTAAATAAAGCTGAATCGTTCGTTGTCAAATGATAAAGAAAAGTAAGTGTAATTCAATGTTTTTTTAAAAATTGAAATGTTTTGTTTTTTTTTTTTTTGTAAAAGTTTTATGTTATTATAATGCTTATTAATCGCTAGAAGAATATAGAAAAATAAGAGCTTTTTTCCATTTGTTGTTGTCTTGTTGTATTTGCTTGATTCTTTACTTTTGTGTTCTTAAAATGGTAATGATGTAATGTTGAAGAGAATTTCTCTTTCAGTTCTTGGTTACTTAGTATGATGATGATGAAGTTTTTTTTAATAAGAAAAAATGGTATTTCAAAACAAAAAAAAATTGCTTGCGTTTTGACATGATGATATATTTATATATTTATAAATGAATATGATACAAACGAAGTTTTTATTGCAGTGCAACATATCTGTACATTTCAATGTGTAGACGTTGCATATTCAATCTCATGTATTCATATGGTGTAATTAAGAATCGAAGAAAAATTGTGATTTTTTTTTATTTCTCCATCTTTGTCCGTTGCTGTCTTCGTTTTTTTATATAATAAAAATTACTATATATTTGGCATCATTTTGTAAAATGTTACAATTCATGGTGTGAAAGGTATTCAATGAATAATACGATTCATAAGCTTCTTAAAATTGAATGTTTTGATTTTGTTGTCATTTCATTTGAATGAGAGAAAGACGATAGAAGAAAAAATGTCTTGTGAAAATAAATGCTAGAAAACAGTTCCATTTTTTGTTTGTTTCAAATGTGTCGAAAGAAGAAAAAAAAAAGACGAAACTGTTGATGTCAAAATGATAAATGACTTTTGACGATGTATTGTTTATGGATGAATAAAATGCTATTGAAAATGGTTCAAATGTTATCGAGAATGTCGGTAAGAAATAAGCGCGATATAAAGGTATTTTGTGTTTTTAGCTTTGGCGGTTTATTCGATTTGCCAATCTCACTTGTAGTCGGTGGATTGAATGGGCACTGTTTTTGTTTGTTTTGAATGATTTTGCAAACACTGGTCGTCGTCGTCGTCGTTGTGGTGGTAGTGGTGGGTTTTGTTGTTTTGGCATCTTGGGCTGATTTTTTCTCGCTACAATTTCGAATATTTTTATTCCATGTGCCGCCGCATCGATGTTCAACGATCATTTCATGTTTATCGCATAAATATTTTATTGAAGAATCACTTTCGATTAAATCATTGCCCAATGGTTTGCGTATGGTGGTATTAATTTCTGTACGGGTTGCGATATTTACACCATTTGATCGCATCATATCGTCGGATTGTATCGTCTTTACATCATTACAATATTGCTTTTGATACGTAAAATCTTTTTGATTTGTGCCATTTTGTTCATGGTCCCGGCCATTGTTGTTGCTGCTCTTGTTGTGGCTGTTGTTATTATTATTATTATTGTTGTTGGCATTTTCTTCATTTGAGCTATTTTGATAGATATCGGCTTCATGCGTTTGCTGTACACCATCATTTGTTATATTCAATTGATGTGATGTTAACATTGTAGTGCCACTATCATTTCGTATTCGTTCACTAGGCGTTGCACTCAATCCAGGCTCATGAAATGTTTCATTTTCAACATTGTACAAATATGCACGCCGTTGCAATTCCGTTCGTATGCTCCAATTGCGTAAATAAATGTCAATCCGATAGGAACCACCATGTTTTAAACGATAGATGGTTTGAAGTCTGACAATTTGGAGCGACAATGTGACAACAATAAACGTGGGAAAGGGCAAGAGAAATAGAGAAAGAGAGAGAAAAAATCGAATCAAAACAAAACAATATTTACATTGATGGTGAACATTTTGCATTTTGCTTATGCGTAAAATTTTCAATCGCTTTTACCAGAGAATACGACACCTACCTCGTCATTAGCAAATGCAATCGCGACCATTGACCCATTTTTCGCATTGACTTGCAAATGCCAGTAATTGCAAGCATGTTCGACTCATTCTTCTCGAATATACGTTGAAATGTGTGCATTGCAGCAGGTGCAAGTCCTGTACGGATTTTATTTTTCCATTCGCAGAGGCAGAAAGGCATAGCGACAAACGGGAAATGAAAATTGTAATAAAGTAATTGAATATGTTATGTGTTTTTGTGTAATGTAATGCAATGGTGGAATATTTTCCACATTATGTGTTTTTACCATTGTTTAGAAGCCATTCTCCAAAGGCGAGCCTCAATTTAAAATTGTCAGGATTCGCTTTTATTGCATCGGTTAAAATAAGAGCACCCCGACTTCCTTCACCATGCAAACGAAACAATTCCAAATGTGCTTTAACATATGTCACATCGAGTTCAATGCATCGTTTCATCATCCGGATAGCATTATCGGTTTGGTTCTTCTTCCTTCTTCCGCATGACGATGAAAACAACGACACCGACAAACCCAAGCGTAAGTGGGAAAAATGAACAAGAGATAGAAAAAAATTCAAGTCAATGTTGGTCAATAAGCATCTCGAAATGCGAACGCATAATAAGAGTGTGCGTTGTTTCCACCACACAGACACACGCATTCATACACAAAACTACATTTCCTTTTCTCGGCGTGTTTTTCTCATTTTCTTCAGCTTTTTTTCTTTGTGTCGCATTTCGAGATGATAATATTATGGTGTTACATCGGCACCAGCAAAATGATGATGGTGATGCAGATGTACCGTATTGTATAATGGCATGTAATAAAAATTCTTTTCTAGACATATATTCGAAAAATGGTGTGTGTGTGTGTGTGAGAGAGAGAGAGACAAAGAGTGTTATACAAGATGAGAATGGGTACTTACAGATAGAGTTGTCCCAAATTAAAATGAGCATTTACATGCGTTGATGCATACATAATAGCGAATAAGAAATGATCTTCAGCCTCTGGTGAGTCGACGATTAAAGTTCCCAAGTTATTGTGAGCACTTGCATACGTTGGCCATAGTCTGTTTCGACGATTTTTGGTGGGCAATGCCAACAGATATTCACAATGAAAAAAATATACAAATATATAAATAAACCCATTCAAAGCGCAAAAACACATCGAACATAAAATTGCGAATATTTCGAGTGTTTTTATATGAATACAAATGATGGTTGTGCGAATTGTGAGGATAGAGTGTGCAAAATGGTTTATTTTGAAAATTGGTATGTGTGTGTGTGTGTGTGTTGGATGTTGATAAGACATAACAAGGGATGGAGGTGAGCGGTGGATGTTAGTGAGTGGCACTGGGTTACGACAGTGAGCGTGTACTCATGTCAATGATTTGAAATTGTGTTGTTTAATTATCCAAGTGGTGCAAATGAAAGCATTCAAGTGAAGGAAAGTACGGTGGATTATAATGGGTGGGATAAAGAGAGGAGTTTATCGGATATTTATTTGTTGTGCGTGCGATTTTAGTGTACTCTGTATGTACATTTTGTATGCAACGTACAAAGTCAATGCTGTGTTTTGCTAAGAGCACACTGAATTTACCAAAAATTATGCAATAACATTGGATTTGAATGGATGGATGAGTGGTAGGAGTGATCTCAATATACTCCCCATTTCATCCAGTCAAATGTCACATAAATAAACAAAAATGCGTTAAAAACCTTAATGCTTCCCGATAGTGTAGTGTTGCTGTCTCTTTTTGAAATGAATCCTTTAGGAAATTTCCGAAATTGTAGTGCATCTTGGCATTGTGTGGCAATACCGCAAGACCGGCTCGCAGCAAACGTTCACGTGAATACCAATCTCGATTACGTGTTATTGTTTTACAGGTGCCAACGGTAATTAGCAGTATCCCCATAAGAATAATAAAGCTGCGGTATTTAGACATCGTTTCCCACATTATTTGCGCACCATAAACGACAAGCAGAACGCAGCCCAAACTGTGTAAATGCATCCAAATTTTCGGAAAATTTTCGAAAACGAATCGTCACGCGTGATGATGATAATACGGATAATGTATGTATACGCGAGTCATTTGTATGATTTGTGTGCACAATTGGAAGGGATGAGCGAACACACGCGCGACACACAAATCGCAATGAGTTTTAATGTCGATGATTACACGTGCGTGCAGAGATGATCAGGACACCGTATCCGTATCCCCAAATGGCAAAGCAGCGAGTCCAAAATCAAATAATCAACGATGAGGCATCGGATGGTTCCATTGACATTACCACATGGGAATATTTAATGATAAAAACACAAAATCAAGTTATAAATATCAAAAATAAAAAATATTTTCAACCATAAACATAAACTAAATTCCAAAATCCACTATCAATACAATGCAAGCAAATATGCATTTATCAAATGCTTTTGAAATTAGATTTGTTGCGATCTACATGCATATATCTATGTAATATAAATCGGTCCCTGTTGTGTGTCTCTGTGTTGTATTTGTTTCGGAAATTTATCGATTTCACAGTTTGTGTGTTTGCGTTGGACACATTTCGAACGACAAAAACTCAAATTGACCAATAGACCGAAACATCCAAATGGAAATAGTGTTGTTTATTCTCATATCACACTTATTTTATATATATTATATATGTATTCCTCGCTTCTAAACGATGCCATCGTGAATTAGAAAAAAATATGACTAAAATAGATGTAAATAGAATGGTTACAGAAAAAAATTTGTTGCCAGTAAATGTTCGAATATATATATATTATATACCTACTACTGTGAAACATGTAACGAATCCCATCTATTTCCGTATTTTACAATTGTCTAATTGTATTGTAATCAACCAAAATCCATTCGTTGGTAGAAATTCTCTTCATCTCCATTCCTTTTAATTCTAGTCTCTCTCTCTCGCTTCCCTTTTCTATCTCCCGCTTTATCAAAAAATCGTTGAGATTTATTATTAAAATACGTAGGCCGTCCCACTTCAATTATTTAATCTATTTCGTCATTCAGCTTTTTAATTATTTCTATGGATGGCAAGATAGACGTAGAAAGAGCGAGAGAGAGATAATGAATTTTGAACAGCGAATGGATTGGCTTTCTTATGAATAAAAAATTGAAGAAGCAGCAAAATACGCAAAATAAAGACTTATACATCCTTTGTTAAAGAAATTAGTTCCAATTAGTAGTATTTCAAGGAACTGGCGAGAAACAAATGAACATCAACCAAGAGTTTAATGGAAAAAAGCACAATAATTAGGCGAAACTGTGTTTTTTTTTTCTAGCGCGCACAAAAATTCTGATCATTTTTTTCCACCCCAGTCCAAATAGAAAACCGAATACATTATACTCAAATTCAACCGATTAAATGAGTTTCAAATAGAAAAATGGTGCAATAAATTTTTCGACTAACAGAAGCTTATTTTGGTTTTAAATATTAATTATTTCACAAATGAATCAGGGTGAGTGAGAGAGAGAATGAGGAAAAATGAGAATGGGCGCTGGTTGTTAATGTGTTTGAAAAAGCAATTCAAAAAAAAATGTTTTGCTTTAGAAGGCATTCCAGTTTATACGATACTGTGATTTTTTCGGTGAATCGGGCGTGTATGAGTGGTAGGTTTTTTGCTAAAATCGGCTTTTCACCTTTTTTTTTGCATTGACGTGACTCAAACACATAAACGAACCTTTGGAAGGATAATTCGTTTTCATTTTTGTGCACATAAAAATGCAATTTACATCCATTCGTACGGTTTCGAAGTTTTCGATTGAACGATAGGCCACGTCTCAAAGTATTTTATGTGATACTTAACAGCGATTTAATGAGCAAATGACGAATAAACAAAAACTATAACCATAAATAAGACTATTCGGAGCTATTCTCGATTGATTGTAATTTTTTGTTTTTGTTTTGTTTTGTTTTGCCACGAGAGGGAGGAAAAAGCCGACTCTCTCGCTTTGGTTTTCCACATATCGTATATGTATGTTACTTTGTCGTTCTAGTTACTGGCATGCCTATGTTATATTATATTTGTATATTGTGTATAAACTTGCCTTGAAATGTATTGACACCGTTCCGCCACTACGAATCCAACGGTAACAAACAAATTGCTAGCTGGCAGAAATGGCAAAATGAGCAACAAAACACCCAATATAAGCGGCGCATAGCGTTGTGTCTGTAAACAAAACAAAATAACAAGGAGAGAGAAAAAAAATGGAAAGAAACACGGAAAGACGAGAGAGAAAAAAACAAACAATGTAAATGAAAAACATCGAAAAGAGATAAATATGGGACATTGGTAAATTAAAGCATAAGACTTCACTGGTGAGAACGAAGTCTATATATTTACCTCAAAATCGAGTATGCTTTTGTGCAACATTAAGATGGTCGATGCAAAAGCCCACAATGTGAGTAAATTTCTTGGATCACTGATTGATGTGAGCAATGGTATGCTTCCCATTTGCCAATCATGGCTAAGTGTTGAAGGGCACAGCATAAGCCACCAATTAAATGCCGCCAAATAGCAAAACGTTAACATTCTATAATGTAAATAGAAGAATGAAATAGTGTGTGTATGTGAGAGAAAGAGATAATATGAAATTTTGCAATTTCACACAAGGTTTTTGTGCATGCGTGTGTTTATTTTTTTTTCTCTCTTTCCACTAAACGATTGATGGTATTTACCAATGAATAAATTACCTGACATAAAAACTGGGATGATATGCTGTCGGATTATCCTGTTGTGAAAATTTTGGAAACGATCCTTGTAATAGGGCCAATCGAATTATCAGTAGAATGACCATTGATATTAATAATTTGGAGAGACGACGATAGCATTGTTGACTTTCCGGTGTCCAATGTACGTCGACCAGTGTACGTTTTAACGATGGCCAACAACGATACAAATCATACGTTAAGTTCACTAAAAATATCGTAATTCCCGTCTCTTTTGATAGCATGGATATTCCACCAAATAATATACTCAACCACGTTGATGCATCATCTGAACTGTACGCTTTCCTATATGGACCGAAATGAAAATGACAAATGCATGAAACGAGAAGGCTCATAAACAAAACACAAAAATCATTTATATTGCGATTATCCTCACACTCATGCCAATTTTCTACACGTATCACTGCACTGTGTGTGATACTTGAGTCTTAAAAATGGAACAACAACGGCCACAGCAACATCAACAACCATTACTTTTATTATTATTATATAATCGGGTGAAATATACTTGTGCATTGAACAAAATCATTTACGAGCCAATTCGATTACTGATGGTTGTTGGTGCTGTTTTTGTTGTGAACAGAATTGAATTAATTGATCAATAGTTATAAACCAAAAAAAAATAATAATCATAAACCATTGAAAGCATTTATTTTGATTGGATATGTGTGTGTGTGTGATATCGATTTGAAGTGAACAATCATTTATCATTTGAGCTTTTATATTCTAATTAATATTGTTTGATGATAATCCCATTTACTTACCCGTGGTAAACCAGCAACGAAATCAAAAAGAATATACAGGCTAAGACATCTGCTCGGCCCACTATACCTGTGACCTGTCGGCGAGAGAGAAAACAACCATCAAATAAATAAAATAAATTTGTTACAATTTAGTGTGTTGGTTTTGTTATTGTTGTTGATGATATTGTCTTGTCGTCGTTGTTGCCGTTGTGATAATTCGCTACTTTTGTTCACCTTCATTGCATTCTTAACAACGGTTCCCTCATACCAGACTTCAAATTCATACTGTTGATGCTAAAGAGAGGTGAATGCTGTTTTGAACAAAAACAAAATAAATTCCAGCAGCAACGATGAAATGAATGTCGGTTTTCTTTGCGAAAAATGTTTACCATTTCATGAGCAAGCGGTTCATTTCTTGCCCTATTCGTTATGTCGTTGTTGACGTTTTTGTTTTTGATGATGGTGATGTTGATGATATGACGGAAAATTTCAACTAATCGGATTTTCGGAATTCAAGAGATTAAATGCATATATACAGTCAAGAAGCTATAAAGTTTTCGAAATGCACGTCCTTTCCCATTCCCTTGCTCTCCGTCTCCTGTCGCATTCAAATAATTCCGTGTTAAATGCTTGAAGGTGAATTGCAATAGCATTTGATGACATTGTACTATCTATACATAGGGAAAACCGCAACAAATTGAAGACAAATCATTTGTAACAACTAATCCGGAATTGAGGATAGATGGAATGAGAGGAGAAGTTATGTTGGTCGATTCACATGGCCAAACAACAATATGCCTTTTAGTTCGTGCCATTGGCGAAACGCATATTCACTTTCGAATCAGAGTTGTCTGGCTTGAGTTTGTCTTATATTTGCATGTGTATATCTATTTCTGTCCATCTGTCTCTATGTGTGTATGGGATATGTGACTTTTAGATACTTACCGCTTCTGTGTGAATTGGATGAATCGCAAATATAATGCCAGCTATTATTGCAAAATTATCTTGAAGACCGGCCACAATGATGCAAACCCGGGTAAATAGTACACAAACAATGGCGTGCATTAGAATATTTGTAAAATGAAACCAGAATGGTTTCAAACCGAACAAATAGTAGTTTAATCTGGAAAATGTTGGTCAAAACATAGGAAAAGAGAAAAAAAAATAATTTTTTTAGATATGTATATATATATGATCGAAACCGAAAAGTATTTATTTATTCTTTACGGATGTTACAAAGATTGGCTGTATTTGTGTGTCTGTGTGTGTATGTGTTTTTTCAGTTTGTTTTATATCAGTAGATTTGATATCGAACTATCTTGTTTGGATTGTATATGTATACGGTACGAAAATAGTGTTCGAATGCAAAACCATCGTCAGCAGCAGCACTTAAAGCTGATTCTTTCTTTTGTTGACTCTATCTCTCTCTCTCTCTTCGTGGTCCTCGTTCTTTTCGCAAGACGAACTGGATTATTTGCTTGAATTGTTTGATGCGCTGTTGCACAACTTTATTTGCATTTTGGTCTGTGTTTGTCTCTTCCTTTTCTCATTGGATATTTCGATTATACCAAAGACACAAAATAGGACATACTACAAACAAAAAGCCATTTCAACTGAATGAAAAAAGAAAAAAAATTCACCCGAATTGAACAGTGAATGCAGAAATAACGAGAAAACGAGAGAAAGATGCACAGAAATAAAAAGATGGATTGAGAGTGAGAATGAGAAAGGCGAAAAAGTCGCTTCTCAGCACAACACTCTCATTTGAATCGATAATTTTCTCGTTGTTGCAAACGAAAATGAGAATGTGCAAAATTTTCAACGAATTTAATTAGAACAAAGCATTAAACAACACTAGCATAAAATTCAGCAATTGCATGTGATAAAGTTCTTTTGGCTAAGTGAGCACATATCAAAGGAGATCGGAAGACGAAGAACGACAACGAGGCAGAAACTGAACATGATGGTAACACAGACAACAGAGAGATATCGGCATTGGTAACGGTGAACGTTGAACGGTGGTGTCTGTGTATATTTGTGCAACGTATTTGTACGCATTTGCGGTTTATTTTCAACGCAAATGCATTAACTAGATTAAGTTTACGTGGTCAATTGTACGACATCTTCTTAGGGAAGTCTCTACATGAATTTTATAAATTAAATTACATAAATAATAACAGAAAGAGAAACTATAGTGAAAACGCAGTGTAGAATGGATGTATGTATTTGCTTGCAAAACAACGACAAAGATGACGACGACGGCGACGACGACCTAAGGCTAGTCAAATGTGTTTGCTAAGGAACAAGCAGTAAATATTTGAATGGAACGTATAGCTGAGCGCAGTAAAAAATATATCGAGCTGTGTTGTACACAAGAAAACATGATGAATTCAAATGAAGTGTGTCTATGTGTATTTGTGTGCAGTTGCAATGAGAAGATTACCCGAATTTTCTGAAATGGATATGCCAAGGTAAATATGGAGTTGAAACTTTTGATGAACAAGAATTAAATGTGAAAGACGATACGCAAATTTTCTCATAAACTTAACTTTTTAAGCGAACGACAACGAAAGCGAGAATTGCGATCTCATTTTTGGTACCGAAAACGATAGCGCACACAATGCAGATAGATGCATAATGTAAACCAAAATGCATTGAACGTAAACGAATTCCAAACTAAGGCCCCGAAGAGCGATTGTACTAGAGAGCTCTGTATTTAGTGATCGGTGTGCTTTGAATGGAAAAATGTTCATTCTCAGACACATATACACACAGCACACACATAATAAATATGATATGATATGTTATTTATATGGATGTGAGTGCGAAATGTTTATGTTTGTTTTTTGCATATATGACTTTATTACTTATTTCTTCGATTTGTGGCTTGAACAGCAAGAGAAATACAGTTATCACGTCCGAAATTTTCGACAAAACCATGCAAGAGACATTCCTGAGACATTGGCGTATGTGCGTTCTCTTTCTTTCTATCTCTCTCCCAATTGTCGACAAACCGTTTCGAATATTATTCTCTGCATTGAACATTTCACAAAAGAGCAATGGAATTGGAATACAACACCTGACTCAGTTCGAAATTGCTGTACGTGCCGAATAGGAAGAGAAGGATTCAAAATGTGTCTCTGCATAAGAAATAGAGTATGTGAGTTAGGAGACGTTTGCGCGGCCCAAATGCTTGATTGGATTATTTATAGCTATTATGAGTGTATGTTTCATAATGAAATTGAAAACAAAAGCGCATTTGTTTTATTTGGGGGATGGAATGAAAATGGTTTGAATGACGTTGAGTTTCTGCAGGCAACAGTAACTGGCAGAGCATTTAAAGTGTGTCCAATGAGTGTGAATTGTGATAGTGTGAGTGAAATAGATCTGCATGCATTCGACACACTATCCAAAATTTGAATTATTGTTATTGTATAATAATCTAATGATGGGTAAATATTGTATTTGTGATATGTCTGTGTTTGTCTGTGTGTGTGTATGCCATAAGCATTTATGTTTGTTATTGTTTCAATATGCACATATATTGTAAACTATATTAGATGCATACAAATATATTAATATATTGCTCTTACCTAAATGATAGAACCGTTAGCGGTCGATATGATTTGTGACTGTTTGGATCATTCATTGGTGCGCCCCAAAAATCGTTAAAAAACAATCGCGTTATTTTATTGGTGCCAATAACATCCTTGTTCAATTTAATGGCCGGTATATCGTCGTGTACGAATTCACCATTGATACCATTGAGATATACCATAATCGCAATCAAACTGATCAAAGCATACGCATAAATGTGATTATTCTTTTCAATGTAGCCATGTTTTTGTGAGTTTGTTGCTTGCTGATGATGGTGGTGGTGGTGATGATGATGATGGTTGGTATAAACGGTGCCATTTCCTGTGTGTCCATTTGTCATTCCAAACGTATTTGTAGTGGTGGCATTACCATTGCCTGCACCAATATTTTGTGAACAATTGTTGTTATTGCTATTTCGGCTGCTACTTCTGCTGCTGTTGCAGTTCATTTCACAAGCTGTAACTCGGCTGCCAAAGCAGCCATCATTCGATGATGTATACGATGACGATGACATAAATGATGCCAATGGTGTTGATAACAATGATGACGACGATGATGCTGGACTTCGTGATGGTGTACCCGTACAGTTTCCAAATATTTTTGCCGATTTTGGCATACCGTTACATCCGTTGTGTTGGATGTTTGGCATTTTTTGTGACGGCGCTATTACTTTAGGACGAATTTTCATTGTAATCGATTGATTGCTTCTATCATTATAATATATGGTTTGGTTTTAAAGTCTATCTCTTTTCACCCTTTTAATTATTCAGTTTCGGCTTCAGATTCAGTCATGTAAAGTTGAATTGAACAGCAGCGACAACAAACAAAAAGCCATACACCTCGAATTCCAATAATTTTTAAATGTATTGAGTGTTGTTTGGTGAGCGAAAAGACTTTTAAGCATGCACTGATGATCGATATAAAATTATATATCTACGTGAAATTCGAACGATTTTATTATATCAATTATTGATTACGTTCATTATTTTTTCACATGCATACTCCCACTACATATCTCATTCGAAGTGAGTTCTCACTCGAACAAAGTGATGAACACGAGAAATTTAAGTTTATTCGAAATAATTTATTCAGGCTACTTTTTTTTAAATCAAAATGTTCGATGTATTCAAAATCGATTACTCAATTGGTTTTCTATTTCAAAATGGTTAGTTACTTTATAATCAAATCTCATTTAAAATTTATCGAACATCAAATCTATATTTAGATGACACAGCAATTTCATATATTTTTCGAAGCTTGTCGATCTGAAAGAAAAAATAAAAATAAACAAAATACATTAAATAGTGTGTTTAAGTGACATATGAACTGTTGAAATTAGAAAATATCTCAAAAATCGCAAATTACATTGCATCCGAAATTCATTTAATTTATACATTGATTTTGGGTTTGTTAACTGATGTTTCGAAATTGGAATTCACGGTATTGGTTACAATTTGGTATGAGATAATTTTATAACACAACTTTACTAACCATTACCATTATTTTTGAAATATGTTTTTTTTTTCGGATGAATTTTTGGCCAAATGAAATGTCTGATGTTCACAAAATTTCCATTCCGAAACATAATTATTACTGGCACATTGTTATTGTTGGTTTTTTATGCCTTCAATTAGATATTATACTCTTATTCATTGCTCCGAGGATAACGATATACACAATTTTTAATAATTAATAATAGCCTCATAATAATAATACACATTTTTTCCTAGTGGCAACAGCAGCAGCAGCAGCAGCAGCAACAACAACAACAACTGACCAAGGGTGAGCATTAACATTAAAATGCCAAATAAATTTCATGTTTTCATATGGAATTTTCGTAAAATTATTAATTCATAATTAATAGTCTTTTTTTTTTTAATTTCGGTACTTGTCTATCAAGTCGAAATTTATGGAAAATGTACGATCATTTTATTTTTTAAATAAATACACGCAGAGTAAAATGACACTTGACTTTTTTTCTCCTTTTTTTATCCGTTTTTTATCCATTTTCAACAAAAAAAAACTAAAGTAAAAGCGTTGACTCGAGTGATTTTTATTTATATATGAGTTGTTTTATTTTTTAAATGGGATAGTGAACAGTGTGTGTGTGTATGTAAAAGATATGATAGAAAGCAAAATATGATGCAGTAATCGGTAGATAGTTTTTGGCCAGCTCAACAAAAATCACAGCTCAAACTCGCTGTCAACATCACATTAGAGGCAGCTTTAGCATTTCATGCAGCCGGATTGTTACTGACAAAATTAAATGGACGAAACGAAGCGAATATAACTCGTGTATAATTTCATAGCGTTGGACAGATTAGTTGTTTCTTTCTTTGATTAATGAATTCAAACAAAGACTTTTAGTGGTGCGCTCATTTATGAGGCGATATTTTCTTTTGTGTACGATATTTTCCCAAGCTGTATTTGTATTTTCCATTAAGCTGCATTTTGTATGAGAGAATATTTATTGGAGATGGGATGCTTCGAGAGAGAATGCCCGTGTATTTGTATGAGATGTCGACGAAATGAAATGCCAGATAAAGTGAAAATTATACTGAAATTGGATTTTAGTATCAAAATTGAGAACAATTCCGAATACAGAAAGAGGGGGGAAAAAAATAATATGAAGGCCTGTGTTTCACTTGCGTTTCTTTTGTGACTGAATTATAAATCGTGGTCGGCCTAAATGGGCGAAAAAGCTTACAAATGCAGAATATGGCATTGCGATTACCTCCCGATGCGAAACAGAGAAATGAATGAGAGGAAAACGAATGTCCTATTATCACAACAATAACGAAATTCCAAATTCCAGTGTCGCTGCGGCCCCAAATACGACAGCCAACACGCCACTGCCACCACCACTACAACAACAAAAATAATAATAATAATAAACAACCAACGGCATCGACCGACGAAACACATCCGCTTTGATCTGAATGGCTAATGGAACAAAACGCAAAATAATATCACATCTCATGCAATGCACACGGAAGACAATCAAATAGCCAAAAAGAATCTAGCAGCAACAACAACGACAAAAAAAACGAGAAGAGTGAACAAATGAGAAGAGTTGGGGTGCCATTGGAACGGAAATGCAAATAAAAATGGCTTGTGCGGCATGTGCAGTGTGATGTGTATATGTACACATTGCATGAAATGAGTGAGTGAGTGACTGAGTGAACGAGAGCAAGTGAGAAATACAAATACAACTGGTCCTAAATAATTCAGTATCCCATTATGCAAATGAGTTATTTTATAGTGGATACGCGTTATGCTGCTGATACAACTGCAAACAGCGTACACTATATATATTGAACATGCCACGGAAAGCATATACACAATCTCTCTCTCTCTCTTTTGCCATACAAACAGAATACGGAAAATGTGTGACCGAATCCATCGAGCAATAGCAATCGCAAATGGCAAAAGCAAGACAAGCCAAACGAAATAATATTTAAAAAAAAAGTACACATGCAAAGAGGGACAGGGAAGAACAAGAAGAAAGCACGCAGCACACAGAGTAAAAGCACAAAAATAAGAATAGCATGGAAAAACGAGAAGAGTATGTGTATTTGTGTGTGAAAGAGCGAGATATAGAAAGAGTAAAATAAAGCGAAGAAGAAAAAAGAATGAGCAGCAAAAAAGGATTATGCTTCGTTTGCACATATAACTGACACACAAATAACGCTTTATTTAACTAAATACATGTGTATGCATAATGCATAATAAGCAACGAACTCGAATGCTCGTAACTGACGACAATAACAACAATAACATCAAACCCTCATGCTCAGAGAACCATCAGGCTGTTATGGCATTTACGCACCCAAGAGTTGATCTGACAAATCGCAGCACTCGCCAAAACCCGTGTGCATGACGTGTGTGATGTGCCAGCGAGACACATTTTATGTTTTCTTATCCACTGGCTCTTTCTTAGCTGCGATTCAGGGTGAGATGTCGTTTTTATCAAACGCATTTCTTCTTCTATAATAATAAACAGACAATCTCTTTCTCTTTTTTTTATTTCGTTTTTCTCTCTTGCAAACACTCCTTCTTTCTGTCTCTCTCTCTTTTTTCTATCTGCCATTCTCTCAAACACTTAAGCAATCGAAAGGTTGTGATGAGCAAAGAATCGCCTGCACTTTTTTTCTTGTCGTTTCACTTCTTTTCACTTTGTCGCCCTTCTGATTCAATTCCATTCGCGTGTTCGCACAGATACAAATGATTTTGTATAAATTGTAGAGAATGGTGTTTCTTTTTCTTTTCTCTTTCGCATTTTCGTTGTTGTTGTTGTTGTTGGTGGTGGTGGTGTTTTTATTTTGTTTGGTCGCGTTTGTGCCTTTTCCATCTGCGTGATGGTACCATCTTCGATTCGACAAGCCACTTTTGTTGGCTTTGTCCCTTGCCTCGACTGTATACATCCGTTGATGTCCATTGTTAATAATGCATTTATTGCGTTTTTCAAACATCGGCACATTTTGAGCTTTTTTCTATGTTTTGTTGTTAGGATTTTTTTTTGTTGTAACATATTCCTTACAAGAATAACACTCCCAAAACAAAACGGAAGAAAACAGAAAAACCAAACTAATAAAACAGGAAGTATACAAAATGAAAAATACACAATAGTGATCACATGGTGATTTTCGAATGAGAGGTACAACATTCAAACACCTCAAATTGAAACGTGACACACAAGCATTTCGGTTTTTAGTCATATCGACGCGACCAATTTTCAATTGTGTTCTGTGGAAACTCACCACGATTTCTATTTGTTCGATCAACACTCTCAGCCGGTAACTACTGAGCTGTTATATAGTTATTTTTCTATTTTTTTTAATTCGTCGTGTGTGACAAATTCTTGTAGCTTTTTTCTTCTCGTTATGTATCGCTACAGGTGTACCGGAATTCATTCATTGAACCTTATGAATGGTATCGACAGTGCAAAAATGTTTTTGAGTAAATTCAAATTAACAAGGAAATTGACGCACTATAACCTAATACATATAACGAATCAAAAGAAAGAGAAGGAGAAAGAGAGAGAGAGAGAGAGAGAGAGAGAGAGATACACACATATTTTGTATTTTGGGAAAATGGGAAATGATTCGAATTCAATGGCCAAGAATACAATGGGCCTAGAACGACAAAATCGACAAATGAACAAAAACCAATGTAGGCATTTAGGCATAATTCCAGGCACGCAATTCAAAGCAGCCAAATTATTTTTTCGAATGGAAATTGAAACCTATAAAGCAATCATACACACACACACACCCATATACTTTGTCGAAACATTGTGTTGTTGCTGTTGTTTTTTCTATTTTGTTTTTCTTTTATTCTCTGTAAATTTGGACTGTTTTTGTCATTTGAGTGCCACACTTACCCTTTCACCAACGCCGAATTGTTTCACCCAATGGAATGTTCACACACGCAAAATCCAATTGAAAAACGTTATTTGCTGTCAAATCGACATTTCTCTATGGCTTCAAAACGCTTTGATTCGATTGCTTGTACGTGTGTTTTTTTTTATTTGTTTAAATTTTTTCTAATTCATTAAAATGGAAAATGTTTTTTCCAATGTGTGAATCTGAATATTTTTTTCACTCTTGTTACATTCAATGAATCGTTTAGTTGTGCACACACCAATCAAAGCACTCGAATTGTGTAACCGAGACGATAGAAATGAAAATCAACAAATCATATTTCGATGGAAAAAAAATTAAATTTTATTTTTCGCACTGTCAATAGATATTTTTTGCCACTAAAAAAAAAATGCACAAAACACTCGAAATGAAAATTAGATAACTTAAAAACAAAACGAAGCAAAAAAAAAATATTATTATTTTTTCAACAGGCAATTCTCACTTTAGCTAAGAGAGAAAAAATTTGTTCACTAGCTTTTCGTTTCTCAATATTCTGAAGTTATGTTTCACTTCCTTATTCCGACTTAAGGACTATAACTACAGAAAAAAATATAACACACGAATCAAATGAAGCATATCGTAACACTTCTTTGTTCCGTTCAGTGTGAATGTGTCTGTTTTTCTGAATCAGATTTTGACTCTTGTTGTTATTTTTATTGTTTTTTTTTTCGGCGGGTTACTCCACGCATATGCGCATGTGTATATGTGTGTGTGCCATAAGACTTCGAATCACTGTGTATTATATGTGTCAATGTGTTGAGCGGGTGTTCGCACGACTGTTTGTGTACGCTATTGAGCCTCTTTTTTTGTCTCTTTCACTCTCCCAACGGCTATGAGGTAGGCACGATGATGATGGTTGAAATAACTTTGATGGTAGTAGTCGTCAACGTATCATGCTTTCATATATATATTTTATACATGCTGTACGTTTGTCGTTTTGATTGTGTTTGTGCTTTTTCCATTTCTGGATTTTATAGGAAAGTTTCCGTAGTCGGAAAACGTTGTGAAAGTTTTGTTTTACGTCTATTTATCTGTGCGCCATTATTTTAGGGGATAGCATTGCACAGTACCAGTCACACACATACACTGTACTACACCACCGAAGTGTATCGATACCATTCAATACGTGAAAGAATATAGGACAGACTGAGACAACAAATGAGATTCGACAAAGTATCTGCATACACTCGGATTCGCTCGTTTCTCTCAATATAATTTTATGTTCTCTCGCTTTAATATGGCATGGCCTATGCCGCGACGAGTATGCCGAAAGTTTATGAGTGCGGAATAGAGCTTTTTATCGTGGTCTCAAAGCCAATAGTGTTTCCCTTCTATTCGATAAATGTTATTTTGTGGCGCAAAGGGTGCACATTGAACCGAAACAA
Source organism: Contarinia nasturtii (assembly GCF_009176525.2). Lineage (NCBI taxonomy): Eukaryota > Metazoa > Arthropoda > Insecta > Diptera > Cecidomyiidae > Contarinia > Contarinia nasturtii. Next base: position 9,053,145 of record NW_022197486.1, read on the forward strand.
CCAAATCATCCAAGGGGAAAATAACTCTTTCGGTATTTTTTTCTTCTTTTCTATGTCTATATTACCTTGAATATTTCACAAATCATTCATTACTTTGGAACTTTTCGTTTTTGCTTCATTGCATACTTTTCTATTTTTATAATACATTTTTAGATTCAGGCAATCGAAATTCTTTGTGCGTGTATGGTTTTTCTTTTACTTCAAAATTAACGTTTTCATTGATTTTCAGCTCATTAATTATCCTTTTGTTTTAAATCATTGTTTCGAATGCATTGTTTATTTGTTGAAGCATGAAGGAAAACGTTCTATTTGTTAAAGGCGGTAACTAAATCACAACATTTTTTGGCGGTTTTGAATTTTATTGTCAAACGAAATTTATATTCGAGAATGATTCAAACTTGAAAAGCTTATAAAAACGGTCGATATTAAAGATAAAAGGAATTTAAATGGTGCATTATGTAAAAGAGAAAAAAAAGAAAACCTAAAGTTAAGAATTAGGTAAATTGAAGGAAGCGGGTATATTCCCCCGTACAATATAAATTACTCTCTGTGCACCCTGTTTCTATTTGGTTGTTGGTATGCATACGTAGCGTGCAATTGGAACATATTACTTTAGTGTCCCTTTACATTATACATTTCATATCGTTTATAAATATTTGAATAAAAAGAAAACAACATAATTGCATGCACATAGCGACAAACCAACAGCACAAAAAAAAACAACACATACATAACATCGATACAACAAACCCCAAACACGCGCATCGTCTCACAAACAAACCGAATGCCGTTTTTTGAATTTTGAAAACCGAATGAAATGAAAATAATAATATCAACCGAATTGAGTGAATGTAAACTCTCATATTTATTTATTTACAATTACATATCTCATTCGTTGACTATAGTGTGTTGGAAATGTTCATGAATATCTGAACCTTCTCATACCATTTCATTCTCATTCGAACACACACTCATACACATAATATGTATACAATTTATAATTTATGTTTTACTGTTTTATTGTCAAAACATTATGCAAATATACATTAAATTCGGCTTCATAATTGGTTTCTCTACTTTATTCAAAACTTGCATTTCGCCAATTTACACATTTTTGTAATGTTTGTGTCTGTGTGTGTGTGTGGTTGTATGTTTGAGCGATGCGCGTATCATAAACATTTTCGGTTATGAGCTCAAATAAAACCTCAATTTTGATCAGAAATAATATCTCACCATTGTCCACAAAATATTCACTAATACACCCGGGTTTTTTTATCCTTTCATCATACAAACACATGCACACCCTGTCATGCACACCTCATAATAACAACCAGGCAGTTTCGTTCCAATTCCTTTTCATGAAAAATTATGAATAGATTATATGGAAAACTATGAATAGATCGGGAAATGGGTGCAAAGTTTTCATGAAAATGAGGTTAGACACAAGTCGGAGAAAATTGTTAGTATTGTTGCTCTTGTTGTCTTCTTTAAACTTCTTCTTTTCGCTTATTTTTTTCTCGTTGAGATTTCATTTGTAGAAAGGAACTGAATAGTTTGTCAGTGCTCTGTCTACCGGAAAAATTACGACACGAAAATATTTCGCCTAAAGTTAGCCTACTGCAATTAAATTGCAACCGATCGTCGTTCACGTGTGTGCACTTAAAGGTCAGGCTATTGAAAATTGCATCAACAACATGTGAGCTTTTCAACACGAGCACAAAACAAAAGAAAAGTAAACACACGCTCTTATCTCGAACGATAGGTATGCATGGTTGACTATTTCCCGCAGCTGGAGTAGTAATCAATGTTTTTTTTTTCTTCGAAGAAGGCACGGTATTGTGACAAACAAATTTTTAATTTAATTTGCGTTTTTTCAAAGTCGTCTTGTCTTATCTTCACTCGCCTTTTAGATCATTGACCATTCCAAGCATTTGCCTGTTGGTCGACATTGTCGTTGTGTGTGTGTGTGTGTTTTTTTTACTAGATGTCGTATACTTACGTCTTTTGAAAATAAAACGATGTAACAAAAAACTGTCTGCGATTCATCCCAAATGACTCGAAGCGAAACGCGTCGTTCGTCGGCATCGTTGCAATTTGAATGTTTTTAAAACAAGAGAAAGATATTTTCGGTTGTTTTTGAGAGGCAAAACGTCGAGCGGATGATGTGTTTATATGGATTGGTACAAAATGCATTGTATTTTCAGCTATTTTAACAGCTCTAAAGGGGATCCATTTATTTGTCATTTCCTCAATTTGTTTTCATGCAACGGCATGCGCGCTTCATATTATATAATAATACAAAGGCAGCAATGAAATCTCATGGCATGCACACATGTCCACCACATTCACTGTGCATAAAAGTGCATAAGAGCTTCATCTGTGCCAAATGGCTCATTTTCACATTATTTTCATGCGCTCAAATATTGAAAAAGTTTTTGGTCGTTGTTCCCACCGTCTACGAATTGTGTAAGCGAGAGCCAGTCGGTCAGCCAGTCAGCCGATCCAGACAAAACCATAAACACACAACGGCAAGCGAAATGCATATATGCCGGCTATATGAGTTCTTGACGAATAAAACAAGAGCATTTGTATCAAGCGAAAAGTGGAAAGCAGTCCATTTTAAAGCACAAAAACAACCATTACCAAATGAACAAACTTCTATCATTAACGCCATGAAAATAGTTGATTTCAAAATATGCCCAACCAAATAGATAGGAGATAGATAGAAATCGAAAGAAAATGAGTGAGAGAAAAACCGAGATAAGAAGAACGTAGAAGAAGTGGCAGTGGTGTGGCATCGTCTTGGTTTTGCAACATGCATCGTCTTCGCTTTTGGCCGAACGGTACAAGAACAAACACAGCTCATTGGTTGACGAATGGATGCATCGCCAATGAAGAGAGAAAAATAAAACAAGAACCGAGAAGTAAAGAAAAAAGAAGAGAAAAGAGAAAGAGCACACACAAAGCCAAAGAAAGCCCCAGCGCCGAAAACATAGCTTAAGTTTGTTTCAAAAGGAACATGAATTCCGACAAAAGTTCTTTTATCCGCAGTTGAAAATGCGGCAATGGCAAAACAAAAACGCAAACTAGCATTTTGTTCAGGCATAAGCGCGTTCGCGACATAGTCAACAGCAAAAAGCCGGAACACGCAAAATGCAATGCAGATATCTATTGGTGAGCGAGGAAAGAGCCTATGGACGGCATTTCGATTTTATTTCTACATCTTCTTCTGCTCACTTTTTTTTCTCAACTTGTTGTTCGTTTACTTTTTAGTGTATTGTTTTCTCTGTGCATCTTGAGAATGTTGTTAAAAAGTACACTTAAAATTCGTTCAATTCTATTTTTTTATTATGTCGCCACCAAAAGAAATCTTCTTGAGATGGAATGCCGTTTACAAAGACTCCGAATGTTTGCAATCATTTGAATTTGTCAAATAAAAAACAAATCAACAACGACAAACTTATTTCATTTCTTGAGATTTATGTTCCATTAAAATGTGAAAGTTTTTTCGTTGAAATTGTTGTGAGAATTAAATTACAGAGTATAATTTGATATGACAGAAAGATTTACGTTGAAAACTACAGAAATGCAATGATGTACTTCAAGCATTTTTAACACAATGAGCTCGTTTGTTCACAACGTAAAAAAAATCGAGCCGATTTTATCGCAGCTGATTGTAACAAAACACCATGCAAAATTTGGATAGCATGATAAAAAATACATAAGCTCTTTTTCTGCTCACAAATAGATTTATGTTTTAACTCTTCGTAATACCATGCAGTGTGTACACACTGTGCATAATATATATACATGTATATTAAGCCACCATACGTACGCATTTATATGTTTGGCATAACAAATGTAACAAATGGATTCGGCATACCGAATAACGCATTTCTATCGATAAGTGCATATTGAATGCAGCAAGCAAACGAATGAGTGAATGCAGAGAAAATAGAAAAAAGCGAGAGATAGAGATGGAGAGTGCACAAGATGGAGAGCGTTAGTGATTGAGAAAGTGTAGCCCAAAATATGCACATACTCAAACCGTAATCTACACGATGGGAATGAAATCTGTCGATTTTATGCTTTGGTCTCGTTTAGTCACTTGAAAAGAGTCGCGTGAAAACAGCAAATCCATAAACAACACGAAACAAAACCCAAAACCAAACTCGAACATGCGAAAAGTTTTGGTGTTTGTGTGTGTGTGTGTGTGCACACAGAGTTCTTGCATGGGATTTAAAACCGATTTCAATATCCTTATCATCAAATGCAATTTTACGATTCAAACAACCCGGAACAGAGAACAACAAGCAAAATAGAAAAGGCATAAAAAGAGAAAAAAGCGAAACTACCAGGGAAAATAGTGATGCGAAAAATCAGTCTGGTCATCATGATATGGCTGAATAAGAGAGTGAAATGTTTGCTTGATTTTGTTTTAATAATACAACAAAAGGCGCGCATATCCACTTTTACAAGTCATCCGAGTTGATGATATCCTAAGCAAATGAGCAAGCTAGAACATTGGTATTTAATGCCCCATTTATTCTGAATCGTGAGCTCCCAAACCGGCTGAACCGCCTCTCGTATTTCAACTTCTCAACTTATTATATCTACCATCTCACATTTTATCGGCAAAACATTCCCTGGACTTCCCGGGGATAATCTTATGCTTATGGCTTTGCTGAAAATGGCAGAAAGAAAGAGAGCGAGAGAGGGGAGGTGGATGGAAGTAAAGGAGAACAATACCTGAATACAACTAAAATGCACTTAAAATTTCGGGGGTTGTTTAACAACTTTAATCCTTGATCCAGTTGTGAAAAATATAAAACTTAACTTTTATAGATATTTTCACGTTAACACCGAACGGCATGCAATGTCAATTGTGCGTCCGTTATCTACGTCGTTTTATTTTGTGTACTGTTTATGACTTATGATAAAAATGCCATAATTTCGTGGAGTCTTTTTTCTCTTTCTTCTCCATCTTCATATGATGCGCACACAGTTCAATGAATCCATAAGAAATATTACGTGTATGTGTTTCGCGGAATTTCTTGACATTTCTCATTGTCTATGGAATTCCAATTTATGCTTGCACACTTTTCTCTTCTGTTTTTTTTTTTGTTTGTTTTTCGTTGAAAAATCCTTTCGCATTGTCTACATTTATTTTCAATCGTCTCACTATAGTGAATGTTTTTTTTCTTTTTTATATTTTTTGCACTCTTTATGTTTGATTCACAATCCTGAAAACAATTGAAAAGCTCTTTAGTGTAGCGAACATCATTTTATTTTGGTCTCCACTCATTCCGGTTCAATATGAAAGGGGCCGGGAGGAAAAAATTTCTCATTTCAAGACTCATGTATTCTCATTTCAAGAACCACAATTTTAAAATGAGAACATTTGCAGCACAAAAGAGGAGAGAGAGAGAGAGAGAGAGAAATCGTATAGAATATGAAAACCAAAACCAAGAATAAAAATTAATAACAAGAACTAAATACCAGCAACTGAACAATATAATTGATATCGGTCGCAATCTTACGAATGTGAACATTTTATGGGACATGTCAAATTCATGCGAAAAGAATGCAGCATGGAGCATTATTGAGAGAAATGAGGGAGCGAGCATCGAAATTGTTTAGACAAATGGATGAAACACACTTTAGCGGGAAAACGAGGAAAAACTCTAAAGCACAAATACACGCTCTCGACAACACATCCATATGCATTCAAACAGCTGTTTAGCATTCCGATTGTCATGGTGTGTCGATGTTTTGAGCACTGTATACACGGTGCGCATAAATTAATGGTATTTTCAGTGAAAACACATTATTTATAACGGGGGAAAAAGGAAGAAAAACGATAAAAAGCGTAAACAATAAGATGGATATTTAAGAATTGGTCTCTTTTTTTGCTCATTTTCTCTCTCTCTCTCTCTCAATCTCACATAGTATTCGGCTAAAACCGAAGAGAGAAAATCCATTTGTGTATTTTAATTCGCATGCCATTCCAAATTTCACGTAAGTGCTATTACTAGATTGTTTTGTTTTCACGGCGGTGGTGGTGATGGTGGTGTTGATGATGTTTATTTGTTTTCTTAAGTTTTTTCACATTCTGTGTTTTTTTATTTTGTTTTTCAAATGTGTTATGTGTTTGGTTATTTTTTGTGCGTCCTTTTTTATGCTTCGCTTACCATAATAAATTTCATTTGACCTCGTTCGACAAGAAATTCAACTCGCTCAGTGATATTTAAGTGTACAGTTCGTCTGTTGTTGCTTTTAACGAATCAAAAAAAGGGATGAAAAAACAACAACAAGAGCCAAAACAAAACAAAACGAAAAAAAAACTTTTTTTTCTCGAAAGGCAATCCAATAAACAGTGTGCTAAAAGTTTTGCGATCGCAATGAATTGCTATTGTTTTTAATTGCGTTTTACTTTGAATTGATTGGCATTTGCCATTGTGAATTGTGAATTATATGATTATTATATGCGTTTTAAATGGTTCATCTAATCTCTTATCTTAATAAACCGTTCGAAGGCCATTTCAATCGGTGTCGATAAAAGAGAATGATATGTCTAAATACATTCTTTCGGACAATCTAAATGTGATTTTTTTTTCTTCTATTGCTTGTTTTTGTGCCATCTACAATGGATATACGTCATGTTTTTTTGTTGTTGTTGTTGCGTTATTTAATTTGAAATAGCGCCATTCACGTGTTTAATTGCGTTGTTTCTTGAAATCAATCAAACCACATTGAATGGTATTGATATTTCTGCTCGCTTTGTGCGTCTCGACGGGAAAAAAAATATGGAATACTATAAATATGTGTTGCGTGTCCTTGTATACGGTCTCAATGCGCCATCTCTTGTTATGTTGCATAACATTCAATGAAAACAAACAAGTTGAATGTCGCATGCAACGGTTATTATTAAAACAAACGTGCTTATATGTTGATGATGGTAGTTGTTGAGCCAAAAAGCCACCTTTGAAATGAATTTCATAATTTTGTTAGGAAATCTATGTAAATTACAGTGAACCAAATATGCATTGTTGCCAAAGTTTGCCTCTAACACTGTCCAATTTTCACTCTGATGCATTTATTTGGCACTTTTAATAGCGGTACATGACATCGTTGTATGCGTGACATTGAAACTACGTTTCGGACCAGTCAGATTTGAACTTGAAAATTGGCGAAAGACAGCGTTGGAAGAACGCATTGCAACGTTGGAAATTGCCAGTTTAGTTATTAATTTGCAACTCTCACTTATAATAAAATTGTCATGTGCATTTTCAGTTGCTATCAATAAACATTGAATTTCAACTTAATCGTTTCTGTGTCGCTTTCGATTGATAGAGAATTTGTTTCAATTTTTTTTTTTTATTCAAGTTTAAGTATTGGATAACAACGAAATGGATAACGATTAACCGAGAAATTATACAGGCAAAATGCGATTTATAAAAAGAAAAAAGTGCGTGTGAAACGTATATGCGCTGATGGCATTGAACTTTACGGTGTGTGTGCAAAATTCTGAGCGAGAAAAAAAGCTAAGGAAAAACGGCAAAAAAAAACAGTATATTAAATGTGAGCGAATGGGTGCCATTTCCTTTTCATCGCTCTCGCATCTCCGCATGCAGCTATTTTTAATCGAACGATTGTAGAGCCACATAGATAAACTAAAAAAAGACACATTAAATACAAGTTCTTGTTGTTTTGAGGATTTCTTTTTTCCAATTTTTATGATATATTAGATTTTTTGTTTGATCAAGAAATTACGTGACAAACAAATAAATGTCCTTCATCCAAACCAATTTTTTGTTCCTTCTTTTTCTATCGTTCGAAAATTTTTGCCACCTTTTTTTTGCAAACAAATGCAATTCTTTTCTTGAATTTTTTTTTTATTTTATAAATTGTGATCTCTTAATTTTCCATCAATATTTGTTTAAATAATAGCATTTATTCCATTTTTCCAGACAAAGTTCAAATCGATCGAGGTTTGGGTATCACAGGAGCAAATTGACATACATAATCGACAATAATAATCAGCATGGGAATTGTGTAAATCAAATATTATAAAATAAAAAAAAAAGAAATCACCCGACTAAAACATGCTACAATTATCAATTGACAGTCGTAAAACGTGCATGTCAATCCATATTGATAAGCCATATCAAATGACAAAAACAACAATGAACATTTCAAAACAACAACAATATCAAATAGACAAAGTACATGTCATAAGTGCTAAATTTTATTTTGATTGGTAGATTTTTAGTGCGACATCATTTTTTTTCTGTTTTTGTTTTATAGATGTGTGAAGTGTGTAAATATAATTAAAGAGAATCCAAAATAACTCAATTGCCCGTTCACCAATCAAACATTTTATTTCGTCGTTTTCTTTTTTTTAAATTATTGCTGCCGTTTGTGACGTGTCAAGTGGTAATTCAAAATCTGAAAGGGTCAATTTTTTTTGCGGTTCGTCAAAATGGTTTCGCAATGATGTTTGTTCGGGAAATAAAAGTTAGAATGAAGTCGATAGGTACAAGTAAATTTATCAATTCAAAGACTATTGACGAACATTTCGACGATTGGATTATCGCATGATCATTATCGGCTAAATTTCATTTCCAGCCTTTTCGCTACAATTCCACAAATTTCGTTTAATTTATTTTTCTCGTTCTCTGTCTCTCAACCATATATATCCGTTTTCTGTTCTTTTTGCACCTGTTTTTTGTTTTCTTCTTTGTCCTAATCTCAAATCAAAGTACATTATCGGAAGTCAATATGTGCGCCCATAAAATTCCAATGTGTCCATTTATATGTTTGGAATTTTTTCCCCGAAGAAAGTAATAACCATAAAAAACAACTTTTGAAAGGCACAGTTAAATAAGTTAGAGAAGTGTACGCATTTGTTTTCATGTGTGTGCAATTGGTTTGTTTAAAATTGCTACTACTAATACAATGCCAGTATAAAAACATGCAGTGATATCGACAAGAGAAAAATAAACAAATGAATCGAGTAACAAATAAACAAACGAAATAGAAAAAAGTTCATCGGTTAAATAGAGAGACAGTGTACATGCAAACGAAGGAAAGAAAAAAACAATTACGATCAACCAGCAATAGACGACTACATACATAATGACGAAAATATAAAGAAGAAACATAGAAGAAAAAAACAACAACAAGGTTTCGAAGCGATAACATCTGAACAATTTTAATACATTTATTGGCTGTTTGGTTTGTGTGTACTTTAATTGGTGTGTACATTTCTGTATGAACAAAAACATACTTGAAAAAAAAAAACTAATAAAAACAACAAGAACAACACACACTTTTACATGAGCAGTTGTTTTCAAATACACACAAAAAGCATGTGTGCGTCGCATTGCTACATCACGCTCTATGTATATATATTCGAGCAATAGTACTGGCACAGTCAGTCATTCGTCAAATAGATTTTCGAAGCGATACTTCATCGACACGAGCAGTCTGCAGCTAGCAGCAGTGCATTAAACATCGTACATAGCAAAAACAACATACACAAGTTGTTAGTATTTTTATTCAATATTCGATTTTTTTCTCCTTTTTTTATTTTGGAGAAAGGGAGGAGGTTTTTTTTTAAATCTAAATAGCAATTACATTCCGTTTTTGATCTATTATTATTTTTTTCTGTTGAATTTTGTTTTTTTATTTCGAATCAAGTTTGATCGTTAATTTTTGAATAGAGTCCTGAATCTCTATTTTTAGATTTATTTTAATTTTTTTTTCTCTTTAGTTTATTTTTTTTTTAGTTTATTTTTTTTGGGGGATTTTTGTTTTATATTTTTGTGTTGATTATTTGGGTATTCAATCGCGAGAGAGAAAAAAAAGAAACCTAAAGAAATCGTACAAAGAAACAAATCAACCAACTTAACCGAGGAGGTATAAACAAACAATTCAACATTTTTTCGTCAACGGAAGAGCATTCAACACAACACACAATACAAGACACAAATATTTGGTCATTGGGAGCTATTCGTTGTATGGGTAAGTAAAGTTCAACATTTTTCATTGTATTTCAGTTCCATAAGTTGTTTCACATATGTTCGATAATCACATTGAAGTAGGGAAGAAAACCAATATTTTGTAGATAGATAGAGGCCATTTTTGAACTCAAAACCAGCAACCATGTTTCGACTTCCGATGAAATTCATTGAATCGAGTCAGCTGTTTCAAATTATTTTCATTCATATGTTCGGCGAATTGAATTGGCATACACACTCATTTTGTTCGGCGCACATATGTGGGCATAACAATTTGGAATTCAGAAACATCACATCAGTGTGTATAGGATGTTCAACTCCGGCCAAAGAAATAATAAAAAAAATCAAATCAAATGCCACAACGTCAGAATATCATACACATACACAGACAGTGTGCGCTCCTTTTTCATTCGCTTTCCTTCCCATTCGAATTTCACAAGTCAACGAAATTTGAAGAACGAACGACCCAATGCGAACGTTGAAACAATATATATATAAAGAGCTGAGAGTCGAATACATTCATGATTCAAATCGGATGACTCATTACCGATCTTCATTGTTATCGCTAATACGTTTACATCACATTTTCGTTTATATTTTAATGTATGCATGCCACAGTGCTACAATAACTGATTGAAATGGGTCACAATTGAAAGAAAAATTATTATTTCTATCTGTCGTAATATTCTTCTTTTATATTCTCCCTCCTCGGAAACTATACAGATAAAAGTAAAATTTTCGAATTGCGTGTCAGAGAACGGTGGTATTTTGTAGTATTTTTCATTCTCGTTTTCCGTATATTACATTTCGGTTTTGGGGGCAAGTCACCATTAATTGGTATGATATCAATTGTCCCAAATAAAATAAAATGTGAAAGAAGAAGCGACCGCTTGCGAAGCTCATTCACGTTTTGCTACCACGTTGAAAAAAAACTTGCCGCTAAATGATGTATGGTCACGTTTTGAATTGTTTCTAGTGCCACTTGTTGAGCATGGAAAATATCCATTCGTGTCGAGGTCTTGTTCTCTTATTTCGAGTAGTTTTTCCACGTTTTTCAAAACGCGCACACGCGCACCGCAAACCATTCGCCTTCGTAAACACTATATTCGTAACCTGATCAATTCACTATCCATTTTGTATATCACTTGTATTTTACATGACGCAAATCGAATGCGAAGATTTCCAAGAATTGCACTTTCAAAATATACGTATATATATAGCATTTGCGTAATTCCTTACGAATTTTCATTGGATCGTACATTCAATTCGATTAGACATCGTTGTCGAATGGTTGGGTTTTTTATAGGCGCGAAAAAAAACATGTTCTGAGTAATGTATACACACAAAAAAAATGCCAAGAAGAACAACAACATAAAACTATTTTTGCGCATTAATACACTTGTGATGTCATGTTAAAATGGGCTATACGTCTCTTTAGCTTCATTAAAATTTATTTCGAAGCGAAAATTGACCATGACTAAAAACACCGTGCATCTCATGCAAAAGTGCATTTGAATTTGGGACTGTTGCCAAATGTAATGTGCAATTTTCGATTTTCTTGAAACACTTTCAATTTTATGCATTTGGCTTTTTTTGATTCGTACTCATGTTTTGAACATGAAAAGTAACGAATTTGTAAGTAGAAAGTTAGATTGTATCGTCATCATGAACATATCGAATGTAGTCATTTTTATTATCTATTGTTGCGAAGCACACATTTATCATCACTTTGGAATGGCATTCAAATGATATATCAATAAAACCTTCAGAATTCACCAGAGAGTTGATAAGAATAAACGCAACGCACACACACACACACACATACTAAATACGTAAAACATAAAAAAATCGGTGTCAACGTCAATAGATTGCTATATAATTCGTCGTTTGTCGCGTGCGACTGACTAATTTCTCTTGGTTATACGCGTTCGCACGGAATTAACACTTGAGTTAGTGGTTGACGCTGTATGTGTGTGTGTGTGCGTGCCATAAATCGAAAGGTGGTGTGTAAAGTGTCGTCGTTTCTTTATCCATTTAATGACCTAAACTTAATCTTTGCATGAAAGATTGATGACTCAATTTTATTTTTATACAACATAATCCATTAGCGTTAACATAAAACACAAAAAAAAAGTAATTGACATATGTCTGATATTAATTTTTTTTTTCTAATTTTTATTTGTTCATTCGTTTTTTTTTAGATCGTGAAAAAAGATCAGTCAATAGTGGAGACGAGCCTGGCCAAAATCAGGCCTTGTTTGATCCAAGTGGCTTTGCAGCCGCACTCACAATAACGGAATCGAGCACAAGTAATAATGGCGGTTACGTACCAACGGTTGGACGATGGGGCAGCGAATGGCCAAGTTGACTCGCCGATGCGAGCTTCGGTGAACAATTACGGCTAAGCTACAGAACTCAGCCATATGATGGTGTCTGCTGTAACCAATTGGCATCAAGCCCAATTGCACTGACTCGTTCAAATTCGACAACAGCGACGACGACATCGATATCGAAATGGCCATTGTTGCAACAGCAACAATCGAAGCCAGCAACGAATCAACAACGGTGTCGCGTGAATGTGGTTGGTGCAAAGGCCGATGATATGGTCACCGCAGACGATTTAGCCAATCAGCTGCAGTTCTTACTCAAAACGAAATGGACTCTTGACAAGGATACATATAATTCGGAAGCGTTTGATCAGTGTGAGGGTGCTTGGCCTATTTCTCACCCATTACCATTTCCAATGTGGTCAAATAATATCAAACAACCATTTAACGTTGAAAACGTAAGTAAAACATGTCGATGCACTCAAAACAATAAATATTCCAACCAACGAAGGCCGTTATTCATTTATTTATTCGTTTATTTACAGATTTGGCAATATGAAGATCTAGTTGCGCTGATCGATGTGATAGTGCATCGATTATTGGAGGAAACACATTACAATACGGTCAATAATTTTGTGGATTTTTATAAATCATTCAAGCGCTCCGGGGCAAACGATTTGCGTACATTTTTCCAATCATATACACCTCCAATCAATCGTCGTGATCACATGTGCGTCAGTTTGGCGATGGAGGTGGTGTCACGCATTTGTGAGGTTTGCCCCCAACTGAGCGACCATTTGTATTTGGTATCATGCGAAGAAGCTGTTGAATCAATTCAACAGTACATTTTAAATTGCAAACAGCTTGGCATCGATAGTGCCATATATAATTTGGAAAAGGAACATTCATTGGTTGCAATGCGAATCACTGTTGCGGGACGTGAAGGTATGATGGTATTGGATCCAGGATATCATGTTGCACGCGCTGTTACCGTAATGAAAGATCAATGCTATCCGCACACCGGCTGGTTCATTCAATCACAAGAGCCACATTTGAAACGTGAATACTGCTACAAATTCAATAATTTTAATGATGAATTCATTGAATGGGGAGAACGAACCACCCGTGGCGATCAACAAAATCATGAGATCTCGTTAATTTACGTGAAACGACCATATCGTACAGCAATCGATGTAACGGTGCGACGTAATTTGGTATACAATTTTCGATCGTTGTTGTCACGTGATGCAAAAGGTCGTGTGGTTTCTGGTATCTATTTTCCGGTTGCAAAAGATGGTGGCGATTCAACGCTCACTCTCTTCTACGATGGTTCGAACGGACAAAGCATCAAAATCAAATCCAAATTCACGGCATTCGCCGATGAACAAAAGGTAATAAAATTATTTGATTTTTTCTTTTCATTTGTAAATCAAATCTCATTATATTTTTCCATTTTCTTGCAGATTCCTGATACCATGATGAATCATTTGGAAAATTTATCGATCCAGATACGATTAACCAAACAAGAATTGTGCGCTCTGCTGAAACAATTATGTGAAACTGTATCGGACCGTGACTTCATTAAGCAATTGCTTACAATTAATGATCACATCACCGCTATATCAGCTGATAATTAAACGTTTTATTCTTCGGATTCCTATTTTCCGTTTCTTCTTGTCCTAAAATACGATTACCCGTAGTCTAACTCTAAATTCAGATTAGATGCAAAGTTAAAAAGTGCTTCAAAATGCTATCACTTTATTCAAAACAACAAATTTTAAACTAACCTCCTTGCAAACAACAAAAACGACAACAACAACAACAACAATCTAATGCTATCAGCGTGTCAAATGTAAAATCCAATTCAAGTCCAAAATAAAAATATAAAAACAAACCGTACGACTTTTATTTTCTTTAAAACCAGTTTGATAAAAATTTATTGAATTTTGTTCACATTTTAAATGCCTTAAATTTTCTCAGTTGAAATAGGATTTAAAAAAAAAATTATTTTGTTCCCTTAAAAAAAGATTAAATCTTACAGAAAGCTTATAAAAATGTCCCTGTTTCTTAACAGTGTTAATAACAATTGCACTCGTTTTATAATTTGGAGCATCAATCTCACAAATCCTAAATTTAACCAAGGAACATCACAAAATAAAAACAAAATAACACAATGTAGTTAAAAACAATAACAAACAAACAAAAAATCATCAAATTAGCTACTCTATTTTTATATGTGCATGGAATGAATGTATATGTTTCAATCTCGCGTATCATAAAATTTAGTTTGTGTTGGTGGCCTATTGATGACTCAATTGAACGGTGCTGCCAGTGGTGAAATCAATGTTTGCATTGTTCAAATCGTCGATGCTTTGCATTGTGTGCGCGGCAACCGGTCGTCCATAGCATTTGCCTTCGAATGCGTGTTTTCCATTTTGGCCATGTTCACTTAACTCCAATTTTTCTCGGCTTCCTTCAATCGATTGTCGTATGCCATATGTAAAATAGATTATATAACCGATTGTAATCCAAACGGCAAAACGAATCCATGTATTTATATCGAGTTGAAACATTAAATATAAATTCATGAATATGGAAAGCATTGGCAAAAATGGTACGGCCGGCACTTTGAAACTTAAATCACAGTCAAATTTCGGTTGACGTAAAATCACGATAAAGAATAATATCATTGTTGCACCAACTACCATTAAACAAATATGAATTGGTGAAAATAGTTCCCAATTTGCATCGATCAGCAGACAAAAAATCGCTGTTGACAGCGAAAACAAAACAACCGTCATCTTTGTTATGTTCGATGATAGTGAATTTGGTCGCTTTAAAAAATTCAAATTAAACACTTGTCGTAGAATTTGTGACAACGTTGATGGTGTCTTATTTATATATGAAGTGTTGTCTTCTTGATAGCGCAACACAAGAATACAAACAGCTACTATTGTATAGGCCATTAATGTTCCTGAAAAAGAAATAATAAAAAAAAAAAACAAAAATTCATAAATTTATTATTGGATACTCAATTATACTCAATTCAGAGTATTATTTTATAATAAAATTGATAAATTATTGAATAATAATGGTTATAATTGAAAATCAATTTTACCTATTGACATCATATCAATTAATTGATGCAAATCAAAAATGAGTGCCATCACAGCCGCAACACAGCCAGATATTAATGTTGCATTCAATGGGGTTTTTGTGCGTACATTAACACGCTTAAATACACTGTACAATAATCCATCCGAAGACATGGCATACAAAACACGCGGCAACGGAAACATAGCACCCAATAAACTCGTACACAATGCAAACACAGCACCAACTGATACAATCCTTTTGGGAGAAACAATGCAAGTTATTAATGGATTTTAAATTGTTTGTTTAGATATGAAAATTCAATGATTTCATTGACTGATTGATTTTAATCGAAAACTTATTGTTCATGATTTTTGGTTGATTAATCTTTTTCACATTCAAATGAATAAGAATTTCGCATGAAACTGTGAAATTTTGAATTCTTGATAAAGTTTAAGCCGAAAAAGGTAAAAAAAGAAATAAATAAAAAACCACTACCATTTAATTTCGATCCATCCTATTTGCTCGTATACATGAGGGAATGGTGCGTCGGGATTCTGGAAAATTTAAATTAAACCAAATTGAGGTACATCATTTCGATTTGAATAGATGATATTAAAATTGGAGAATTTTGTGCAGCCAAATAATACAAAATATTGATAAAGTTTAATCAAACCTGTAAATAGTATGGCCACATCATGGTAAGAACGGTAGATACGCCAAAGTATGACAAAAATATGATGATAAGCGATAAAACGATTGACAACGGTATATTTCTCTTGGGATTTTGCGCCTCTTCACCGGTTGTCGCCAGACAGTCAAACCCAACGAAACCGTAAAAGCATTTTGCAGCACCTGCCATCACACCGGCGATTCCGTATGGCATAAAACCGCCTTCGCCACCCCGAACACCGTCCGGTATATCTTCTTTTCGTATCGACCAATTTGCTGGATCAGCTGAAATTTGTATACGCACACACACACACACACAATATTTTGTTTAATACATTGATTTGAATATAAATTAGTTTGTAAGAATGTTCTTTCATTCATTTTCATCCGTCGGTAGCAGGGATTTTGACATTTCAAAAAAGAAAACCGAAATGTTTATAACTGTTTGGCAGCCGCCAATTTAATTATTATTGATTACGAAAATGACGATGGCATCCTCGTCATCATCGTCGAATAAATAGTAAAACATTTGTTTCAATTCAAATATTCTGTCATAAATGATTAAGAATAAACTTACATTTCATCGCCCCAGATGCGATAACAAGAACGACAGTTGCCAAATTGATTGTGGTGAAGATATTATTCAAAATGCTGGATTCTTTAACGCCAACGGAAAGTAAAATGGCTAGCATGAGCACGACGATAAACGAAAAGAAATCCGGATACGATGCCAAAAAGCCAACGTTCATCGGTATTAAATCACGAAATAATTTTGACATTTGATTATCGATCAAAGCATCCAAATACACCGATAAGCCTCGTGCCACACTTGATGTTCCTTTGGGAGAAACAAACATTCAACATTTGATTATAAATTATGTAAGAAAAGTTAACAACATTGAGGTGCGAACATTTCACAAAGAAATTGTATTTCCATACAAATCATACTTTCTTACCGATAATATATTCCAGAATCAAATTCCATCCGATGGTGAACGCGAGAAATTCACCAACACTTACATATGTATACACATATGCTGAGCCTGCTTTCGGCACCCTAGAAGCAAATTCGGCATAACAAATCGCAGCTATTCCTGATGCAATAGCGGCTATTAAAAACGATATTGTGACTGCTGGTCCAGCTTCCTTGAATACACCAGCAACATTATGAAGAATGAAATGTCATTGCCAATGCGAAAAAAAAGAGAAATGGTATGGAGAGAACGAAAGATAAATAAAAAACATGTGGAAACTTACATTGTACGCCACACTGCCGGCCAAAACATAAACGCCCAAGCCCAGTGTACTTCCAACACCGAGTGCCGTCAAATCAAATAAATTCAAAACTCTGGCCAATTGTGTGTCACCATCGTCGTTGTCGGATATTTGTTTACGTCGTTTTACGGCTTGCCAACACCCGTTCATCATCGTGATTTGTTCGCTGCGTGTTTGTTGTTGTTACTAATTTTTTTTGTACGTTTATTTTCCTAACTTATCCAGGAATTTTATTCTCGTTGTTGAACTTTATGAACGGGTTTTTCTTGCTAAAATTAATCGGTTACTATATAAATTTACAACCGAAATATGCATATAAATGTGATTAACATTTAAAATGAAAAAAAAAAACTCGCACTCAGACAACAACCTGTACTTTTACAAACTATAACACAAATATTATGTGCGATATGACATTTAGAATAAATTTTTTGCGCTTTGTGCGTTTGAAACAAAAAGAGAAAAAGAAACAAAAAACACACACAAACACCGCAATCGTGCTTGATTTTACCGCTTTTTTAAAAATTGAATTCCAAACGAATGTCATGCCCATGCAGTGACATCGTGCATGAACAACAGACAGAGAGTAAGAAAAAAAATGCGCTTCACTTTGTTGCACGCACAATAAGGTACCGATATTTCGAGAGGTCGATAAAACATTACAATTTGCTTGCTTATGCCAAATTACAAGTAAACCAATTGGGATTTCATATGAATTTAATGATGGATGTTAAAGACTTTGGCGCTCATAAACAAAACGATTTAAAAATGATGTGACAGTCACAGCTACAATGACAACAGAAGCGGTGGTATATATATATATATGTGTGTAACACATTTTGTACCCTTTGGCTGTCAAATAGCCACATAGACGAAATCATTTCGAAATGTGCATAACGTACAATCAGCAGCTGTCGTATTCAAAACAATACATCTAATTAGAATGAAAGTACAGAAAAAAACCGTAAAACAAACATTGTCTCGACTT
The DNA here is from genome assembly GCF_009176525.2 of Contarinia nasturtii. NCBI lineage: Eukaryota > Metazoa > Arthropoda > Insecta > Diptera > Cecidomyiidae > Contarinia > Contarinia nasturtii. Next base: position 9,071,522 of record NW_022197486.1, read on the forward strand.
TTTTTGCACCCCAAAGATAAAGATAACAGTCCGTAACAGTCTGGTGACTTAAAGAATTTCAAATTTGTTTTAATGTCAAACAATCTACTTTCTTAAATTAACCGTGTAAATGTAGATTCGAGTTTAACACACAATTGCATCTACTTGTTGCACTTAATTTATTTTGTTATTTAATTATATTTTGTAGTTATTTATTATGCGGAAATGAAAAAAAGTGCATTTTTCACCGATAAATGAAACACACGAACATCTGTCATTTATTTTCTCATATCTAAATTGCAAAAAATGCTAAATCACTCATTTAGCAAATTGGATTTAATATGGATGAGCATTTTTTTTTTAAATCGAGGTGGTGTTTGGAATGTTATTGATCTTGAAATATTTTGTGTGACGAAAGTTGATTTGATTGGTAATATTATATAGATTTACAGATGCCATTTACAAATATGCAAATAGATTTTAACAATCAATTTTTTTCGCCTCCTTTGGCTATTTATATCTTATCATTATCAATACGTAAAATTTATCAAAGTTCGAAGTGTGTGAGAGAGAGAGAGAGTGTGTGAGAGAGAAAAAACAATGATGAGTGTTCTTTTTGTGATGCAAATTGGCCGTGATCTGCAATTCAAATTGTTCAATAACAAAATTCTCTTTTTGTTGAGTAAAAAAATGAGCTTCCATTTAGAGGTTAATAGATGTGGGACACGTAAAAATCTCATATACCGAGTAACGAACAATTATTTATTGAAATGCAAGTGTCTAATCACTTGGCAATTTGATAATCATAACTACAAACCAAATTAAGGCAATTTCATGCAACATTTGAAAAGAATCTAATGAATTTTATGCGCGCAAACGTGACAGATTTTTTTTTTCTAAATAAAATTACTAAAAATGTAGAAAAAAGTAAGTTTAATAATTGGCTCATTTAAAATCACTAATTTTAGCTTATCTTTATCACAATGTAAACAAAAGCCATGCCATTGATGATAATGTGCAGTACTAGTACAACAAAAATTATCCCTCCAAAAAAAACTTTTTTTCAGTGCTGGAAATGTTACAGTTAAAATTATAACTGACCTTCATAATAATGCAAACAAATAAAAAAAGAAATAATGGAAATTGACTAAATGTTGAGAATAAACATACTGACAATATGATCGTGATCGGCTGTCACAACCACAATGTATAACAATTTCGAATTATTCGATTTTTTTTCGCAACTGATTTCGTTTTTTTTTATACAAATATCTGTTTTATCTCTTTTTTGTGTTGCTACTACAACTAAATCAAAATAAGATACTTAAATTGTTCACGATTCATGGTCAACAACAATGTAACTTGGTTTGTTGTGTTTGTGTATGATTTTTTTTAAATTATAATCGCCGCCGCATAGACACTATAGTCGTTGCACAACAATTTTGAGTGTTCGTTTTTTTTTATATGAAAATAAAACAATTTTGGGGACATCAAGTTGAAATTTAAAAAAGACGATACTAACGATAAAAAGTAATATTAATGGAGGAAAAAAATTTTTTTGATTTTGATTGAGTGCGACAAATGGGGTTACCGATGATATTTCAGTAGATTTCAGCTAATACATTGGCATTTCAATCCATTCTGTCTCTTTCTCATTCAATTAACACAAACAATCTCACTAATTACACCAATATATTTGGCATCATATTTACATTTGAACTTTACGCAATACTCATATTTTTTTTCATTCACTCTCGGTGCCATTTATTGCAAATTTAATCTATGTGACATGGTCCGTTTGTGCCAAATCACGATGCCGATTTGATAGCTTTTAGAGCTTACCAAATAAGTACTTTAAACGAACAGGTACACTACTCGTGGTAATCAATATTTTTTTCTCTCTTTGACAAACACACACTCACACTTGCATGCGTACTTGATTCTTCATATTCAAGGGGAGATCCCAATTCAAGTTGCAGACTTTTATTACCTGAACAATCATTATAACGAAAATTTGTGTTTTTTTTACTCAATTGTTGATTAAATAATTACGAACAGTATTTTTTTGTAGATAACACACTTGAATATGTAGAATAAATTCAGATCCAATTCGACCTTTTTCACGCTTTGAATACTAATTGAAATTATCTTGAAAATTATTGATAGTTGACAGTTGAATATGGTATTTTCGAAAACGTGGTATTTTGCAATACATCACTTAAGCCATCAAATATTCAAAACTTATTTAAAATAATAAACACACTTATTTTCTTGGTTTTTTTTTGTAATTTCCATTGTAATTGATGATTGTAAATGAGCGCATGCAATTTGCTAATTATTTTCGGTATATGAGAAATTCTCGAATGAAAAAACTATGCACACACAAATCGTTTATTATTACTTGAAAATATTCACATCGAAAACAATTACATTTTCAATAAAGAAAGGAAACAAAATTGATCGTTAAAAAATGAAGAGAAAATGATCACATTTGCTTACATAGATAATCACTGTTGTGGTTCTGATGATTATCGTTTGAATAATGATGGTCAGTACTGACTTAAATTTGCAATCGGATGCTTGTTAATATAATCCATATATGTAAAGTTGATTGCTGCTCCTGTGTGCACGTACAAGTTGAAGTTCAAATTAAAGTCAATAATACCAAGCTTTCTTTTTTTTATTTTTATTTTTATTTTTATTTTTTTTGCGTATTGAAAATGTGAAACACAACAAATGACATTCAAAAAATATCTGTTGATGCAATCAACATTTCAATTGACAAACTGGTTTAAGAAAAAACTTCGCAAAAACACTAAATTTTTAACATAGACTATTTTGAATCTCACCAATAGAATGGTGTATGCAACACTGCAATGAAATTTAATTTGAAAATTTCAATATCAATTATCGAACAAATGCAATTCAACGTATCGTTATCGGTCAATACGTCGAATACAAAGACACAACAAACGAACGGGAGAGAGAAAAAAAACAGCGGGAAAATACGTCGTTCTCATCAGATAAATAACTGACGATTGAAGAAAAAATTTGTCGATGGATATTTTATATTTTATTCATGTGGAAGCTTATTGTGGCTACTGTAAACGTACAGTTTTATTTTTGTTGTATGTGGTCATGCAATAGATTTGATATTTTTTTTGTTCGTTGCTATTTATTTTTGTTTTTTGCATAAAAAGCACACGCTTCATATGGTTGTGCTTGTGATAAACCGAGAAATATTCGTACGTTGATTACTTATTATTCAGCATTCATTGTTTACCTGTCTGCTTCTGTCTCATTTTTGAATTGGCACCGTCTCTTTTCCATTTTGCAATCGGTCGTCCACTTGCGTATATAGGCAGCTAATTATGTAGTTATAAACATTGCTAATTAAAGAAGCCGAAGCAAATGACGAGAAACAGTGGGAGGGAGGGAGAGAGAGAGATTGGATAATTCTATGTCGGCAATGATGATGATAATTTTGTGTGTAGACAATTTCAAGTATCAATCGGGGAGCATAGACGATAGCAAAACAGGTGACTTTAGAGTGGGTGTTGAACTCAACTGTGTAAAAACGCGCGCGCGTGTGTGTGTGTGTTTCAGCGGATACATATTTATTGTTTTGATTTGGGTTGTTGTTTATATTGTTTGTAAACTTATCAAAAAGCATGCATTGAATAAAAATCGTACATGCACGTTCATTCATACGATGATCGGTCTCGTGACCGATCTTCATGCGGTCGACCAACTTTTGTGCTTTGAATAAATCACAAATGGTACCTTTAAGTTTTTATTTGCATGATAGACTTTATTGATTAACAAAAATTTGCATTTTTATTTTTGGTCATTTAGTTTTAACAAATGTTGCCATAAATTTTTGTTCTTATTTGAAATTGATTTATGCATAATATTTGCAAACATGTTTCACAAACTTCCTGCGAGGCGTATGCATTTTGATAATTCTTCAAGAGATCTAGTTATTTTAAAGCAGAAAAATGTTGAAGGAAATAAACATGCAAAATAATAACAATTATCAATGATTAACTGAAATATGAAATACGGTACAGCATTTCAATCAACTATCATTCACTCATGCCAAGGCATTGTTTACGCGAATTAATTTTATCACACATCATATAGTATTACAAAGGGAATAAATAGTATGTTAATTTGTCACATCGGAATTAATCATAACTTGTTTTTGACATTCAACGTTCAATGTTATTCATACACTGACCAGATGGACAAAAAAACAATTATTTCATGCGTAAATTCTATTGAATATGTCAGGTATTATGGAAAATATTTATATATTTTTCATCTGTAAATAGTTCACAGATTTGGAAATTTCCAAAAATCTTTCTAAGTCATTTGAAATGTTTAGATAATTGTGTAGTTATTTAGAAAAGTAACGAAAATTAATGGTAAGTAAGTAATAAAAGATCAATTTTTCAAAATTAATGCCTGTAAATATGTGTACACTGTACAATAGGGTATTATGAGATTTTATTCCAATTGATTTGATAAGCGCGATAAAACGATTGTCACCAAAGTTTTGAGTGATATTAATTGGTTGAAATCAATGGATGGAAGCGACCATTTACAGCAAAATGATGTGAGAACGAATTGTAGCTCCACTGATTCCCTACAACTTTGCCTCAGGCCATAACATCGGACAACCATTGGTTAACGAGATATGACCGTTTTTGTGATTTTATGAAAGTTAAACAAAATCGCATTTTTCTCTATCGACTAACTTCATTTTTTACTTACTTCTGTGAAAATGTGAAATTTGAGCTATGTTGATTTATAGACCAATTGTCATGAAATTTTGTCTAGATCATTTTTTGGCAGAAAATTAAGTTTCCCAAAGTTTCACGACGATCGGATTAAAAATAAAAAATTTCAATATGACAAATTATCGACAAACTTCATTTTTTTCCTGATTTTTGT
>NW_022197486.1:9106456-9179737 GCF_009176525.2 Contarinia nasturtii
GCTGCGAATAGCTAGCGCTATTCAGATAGGAAAAAACCATCACTGAAAAATACCGACTTTCTGTGTACTTTCATGAGTTTTTTTGACAGAAAGTCGATATGGCTCGAGTTCAAATCATACGATTTTTAATTGAAATGGGTTAATTTATAGCTGACCTGACTTGGTGGTTAGAAATATTTTTCAAATTACACTTGTTTATACATCGATATATCAATTATTACTTGCAAGTACATTGGCAGTATATTTATATTATAATGTTGTTTTTATACCTATATGATATTTTTATAAAATTCAAAATAATTGAATTTTCGATATATATATATAGGGTGACCTGGAATAACTGTATTTTTTATATTTGCTTATAAAATGTCCGCACATGTGAAAGTCGAAACTTGGGACTAGGTTTAAATAATTGTACCAAAAATGTACTTAATTGTACCGCAATTTATTTTTAATTGTAAAAACTCAAAGATATTTTTTAAATTTTTATGGCTGATAATAATTGTACCTAAAATGTACTTAACTGTACTTCAATTTATTTTAAAGTGTACCACACTCGTTTCGATAATAATTGGAGCTCACATTTCGGAGCATCTGAATACTGCCATAGAATGACAAAAATAAAACTCGGTGATATTTTTTTAACTTTTATGGTTGATAATAATTTTACCTAAAATGTACTTTACTTCCTGAAAGTGTCAAGACGATCGGAGAGAAAATATGTATAACTCCCATATAAAAGTTCCAATATCTGGAGTAAAATAATTTTTCAAAAAGGTGTGAAGTTTGTAAAATTTTTTCCGATAGAAAATAACTTTCTGAAATTTTCAAGACGATCAGATAAAAAAATAAGTATGGCGAAAATTCCAATATTTGGAGTAATTTTTTTTTTCGCAAAATGTGTGAATATTTTATCAATGAATCACTTTTCTTGTTTTTATAGAAGTGATTATTCATTATAACAATAACTTCTATTGTTTTAGTCCATTTAGCTGGCCAACGTATTGTCAGCTTAACTGACCAGTTAGTTCAATATATTGTCTGAGACAAACGGAGAAAACATCAGGAGTACCAAAATAAAAATGCATAAAAATGCCCCGGCTCACTGGTTATATGAAAAATTGAGATCCTTCTTTAATTCACGCTCCAGATTTGATCACTTTTTTATCGGTAATTGTGTCGCAAAAAAATCTATATCTGGGCTACCCTGTAAATTGAAAAATATTTATCTTTAAATCATCAATTACGTACTCTTTCACACAAAATATTCATAGTGCTTTTCATAATTTCACCGTTCACAACTATTTTTTTGCTCAAATTTTGAATTGAAAGAACAAGACTTAATAGACATTTAGAAATTATATATTTATTTTGACAATTGTTTTGGCACCCATAGACACCATCATCAGAAGGTCTGAATTTCAATTTGTTAAACTTGGCACCAAAACAGTTGTCAAAATAAATATATAATTTTTAAATGACTATTAAGTGTTCGTCTGGTTCTTTCAATTCAAAAATTCAGTCGATCTCAAGTCATTTATTGATCGAAAAACAAAATTAAAATTATATTCTGATTAATGTTGTTGTTTTTTTCAATTCATATTCATCTGGTGCTACGTTCCACTTGGCATAACCTTTCGTAAGTAACAAAACGAATGCAATTATTATTAAGTAAATAAGAATGATTCAACATATATATGTCAAATTGACACTGACAATTGGATCAAATTCTGAAACCATGCATAGTCAATATTTAACATACTGAATGTTATTGTCATTTCCAAAGACAGACTCATTGTTCATGTTATCCAATTAGTTTCGCTAGAGTAGATAGAATAATTAGAGACATAATAATTTTTAATATGACTTTTATTATCACTAATATATAGGTATATAACATTCATTACCTATCCAAATACAATTGAAACCTAAAATACTGTCCACACGACGTGCAAACAATTTTATTGATTACTTTTATTTACCATAGTGAAATAAAACTAATTTCTTTCAATTTTTATTTAGTTATTCCAGCCGTCGGACCGGAGCCATCAAGGGTAACTTGTCCAAGCTGTCACGCTAGTATAATGACCAAAGTTCAAACTGAATCAAGCTCCCGTACCCATATTTTGGCATTACTTTTATGTTTATTTTTGTGTAAGTATTTGTTAAGGTGCAAGCATTAAAATTGAAAATAGAAATAATTTTTTTCTCGTATTTTGCTCAGGCTGGCCGTGCGTGTGCGTACCATACTGTACTGATAGTTGCCAAAATCGAAATCACTATTGTCCTCAATGCAACGCATACATCGGAACTTATCAAGGATAAAATATGTGTCCATTCAAGTGTGCTGCCATTTTAGAACACAAAATGAGATTCTCTTCAAAAAAAATATTCTTTAACATAAAGGGATTCCATACTGAACCGAAAGAATCAAATTACAAATAAATCAATGACATGTTAGATATATTTTTTGCATTTATGTTCAATCATTACATCAAGATTTGACGATTTTATTTATTTTTTTAAAAAAAAGTCAATAGCCAATAAATGAAATGCATTTATGCAATGGAAGAACAGGTCGTGTTTTTTTTGGATTGCGTTTTTCCACTTGTGTATCAGTTTGGTTGTTTTCGTCATTTGTAACTTTGGCGAATAGCTTTTGCGTGACAGCCCATTTAAAATTGCTATGAGTTTGAACATGCAACTATTTTATTACGTTGCATTTGATTAATATCTCAGGCCGGTTTTGTATCGATTCAAACCCATATGAGTGGGTGAATGCAAATCTGCACAAAACTGCATTTTCTATGGCATCTAATACTCGACGTAGTTATTTACGATTTAATTTTTCAAGGTAATTTCACAAAAAAATAAAAAAATAAAAAAATATATATTTCTTTATACAATCCTTTTCTAAGCTTCATAAGCAAAAAGCCCTTTTTCGAAGTGCAAAAAGTCTACCCTGAGCCAAAAATCCGAAATTTTGTAAGGGAAGTACTCTTATTTTTGATTGAAATTTCTTCATGAAAGAAAAAAGATTCACAAGTTTTATGGAGATTATTTTACTACGAGCATACATTTATTGCATTTTTTTGATTCGAAATTGATCGGATTTATGTATGTTTGCAAGTCAATCACCGTGAAAACTTGTAAATCTTATTATCTTACGAAAAAACTTAATCTTAATTTTTGGTGACTTTGTATGAAATGTGTGTCGAAAATTATTTATATCGCAAAACTAATACATATTTTTGAGTGTTTATGTACGCATAAAAGGCATAACTGCAGGCATGAAATTTTATCCTATTAACCAAAGTCGATCAAAATTTAATGATTTCTACTAGTAGTCCTAGTAACATTCAATCGTGATCAGCTGATTCGTGTTCTCTGGCCAAAAAACATCCACAAAACATGTTTTGTTGCAAGATTCCAATAGTTTACTTTACACACTCGGTGTGTACGAAAAAGTAAAAACACATTTCAATAATTTTGTTTAACCATATTCATTGGAGAATTGAAGAAAATATTTCTGCTGAAAAACGATAAATGTAAGAACAAAGGAATTGAAATGTTCGTTATATTTTCACGACAAATTGAAGTGGAGACGCAATCAAGTTTGAGATGGAGACAAATTCAATGTATGAATAACAGCGGTTTAAAAATCATATAAATGAAGTTGAATACAGCTTATACTACCGGAATAATACTGCGGTAACACAGAAGGTAACACCTATTAGGTAACACCATGTAAAATGTCAAACCATCTGTCATTGAACAATAATAAACAAAATACGGTTTGTCATTGATTCGTGATAGATAGATGTTGTTGCTTTCTACCAAAATTCATCATAAACAATTATAAAAATTAATTAAATTTATATTAGTTTTAAAGTTGAAAAACAAAACATCGTTAAGTTATAGAAATATCTTTAACAATTCCAAGCAATTAAAAGAAATGCGAAAAAAGGTTGGTCGACCGTCGAAAGGTGTAAAAAGCAAATTAAAAGATGCATCGACACAAACCGATAGATACGTGGAATATATGCCGTTGCCGATTATTATTGATATAAAATCAGAGAATGAATCTTCCGATGATGATGTATTTGATGCACCGAATGAAGTCGAAGCTGAAGTGTTTGAATCCCTAAAAATTGAAATTGGTGAAAACAATTTTGATGAATATCAAGAACATTCAGAGCCATTGTCATTGCAACGTCAACATCAATTACCGCCGCCCGTCGAGCAATTATATTTCGAGGAGAAATTCATCGCTTTTGATCATAATACTACGAATGAAAGTGAACAAAATATGACCGTGGCCCCACAGGAATCGATGCGAAAAAGAAAACAACAAACAGATCCACAAAATGCGAATGGTGTGAAAGCGAAAAAGTCAAAGAACGAACCGAAAAAACCGAAAACACCCAAAGAACGAAAAGAAACAAAAGTACGAAAAGAACGGAAAAAACGTCAACCAAAAGTCACCAATACCACATCGGAACCATTGAAATTGGTGGAATGCAGTTTGTGTAAATTCACATGCAAGCGACCATCGCATTTGAAACGACATATGGTCGCGCACACTGGCGAACGGCCATGGAAATGTCAACATTGTCCAAAACAATTCGCGCAGAAAACCGATCTCAATCGACACCAGAGCATCCATTCGATTCTCTATGAATTCCATTGTGGTTCATGCGGTCGCGGTTTTCCCGACGAAGCTACATCCAAAAAACACGAAACCAATTGCAAAACAAAACGGTATTCATGCGAACAATGCACTTATGTGACATTCAGCATTGGAAATCTTGAATTACATATGCGAAAACACACCGGTGAACGTCCATTTGCTTGTGATGTATGCGAAAGACGATTTACACGTGTTTCACATTTAAATCAACACGTTAAACTACATGCGGAAGACTTTGATTTGCATTGTTCAAATTGTGGACGTGGTTTTATCGATGAAAATACCATGGTTAAGCATCAGATTACGTGTAAAAATCGACAATTTGAATGTCATTTTTGTCATGATGCTCAATATCGCATGGACAATTTAAAACGTCACATAAAAACAACACACATGGGATTCAAAGAGTATATGTGCGAATATTGTTCGAAAAAATTTCCAGCCAAAAGCAGTCTTAACAAACATATCCAACGTCGTCACCAAGATCGTTTACAGCCATAGAAATGACCATCAATTAAGCAGAGAAGAGGAAAACAAAACCGATATAAAGACCAAATTGCAGGATAAATTTTTAACAAATGTTGAACGAATTTCAGTATATAAAATAAAGAGCATATTAGAGGAATTTATTTCAGAGACCGATTTAACTAATTTCTATCAATAAAACTTGTTGAGTGCAAAAATTATAATTTCTTTTACATACTCTTTGCCGCCATTCACCGAAAAAATCAAATGCCAACACATTAAAATGTATTCGATTAATTGATTGTGATTGGTGAGCAACATTTTTATAAGCTCATTGTGGATTATCACGCCATCTTTTGAAAATTTGATGTAGTTTACAAGTTTAACAAAAGTTTTTTTGTTTAATTTAACATGGACCATTCATCATCTCCGTAATATAATTGCCTATTAAAACTGATAATTGAATTTTATCACGTATATTTTTTTTGTTTTGTTTTGTTTTGTTCTGACGTAGACACGCAAATGTTTACACTTAATCATTCAATTATTATGAGCATTTGAACGTTAAATTGAAAGCCATTTAAATTTATACTTAATTTTTGTTGAATGTTTCAGTTAAAATCGTAAAAAAACACTCAACTGCACCGTCGTTCAGGTTTTTGTGCGTAAAACCGTGCCGTTTTTTATTCAATGTGTGTCAAAAAACTCCGGTTCTTTGTATGGTTGACCGAACAATGTTAATTATGTAATACGCACGTCGGTGTTCAGAATAGTTTGTTTTGTTTATTTACAATTTCAAGTGTGTTTTTATTTGGTTCGCCTTGAAATTGATAAAGGAAGAAATGTGATAATTTATTTTTTCCTATGCGCCATTTTCGAATTATTTTATTTTTCTATTCGCTTATTGTAAAATTTGGTACCAGGGTCAAACAGAGAGTTGAAGAAAGTTTTGTTTTTATATTTTTCTTACACGTATGAATGTACAATTCCTTGAGAGTAAACATTCCCTTGAACCTCGATGCCGCACATCGATTCAATCAAGTTCAAATAGTTCAATACAATCAATAAATTGATCAACGCAAATTAATGGTGATGTGTTTGGTTATTCAGAATTATATCAAACCATTTCTTTCTCCCTCGCTCTCTCTCTCTTCCAGGATACTTTAACTTTATTGCAATTGGTTACATCAAACATTTACCAAATACAAGTTGCAAATGGTTCCTTGTAATTTAACGCACAAATAAAAGAATGAAAACCAAACCGGCCAATTTACCTGTCAAAGTTTCCGTACGGAATTTTACCTTTAATTAACAAGTTTCTTGAATTTCTATGCGCCCAAATTGTTTGCTCAACTTCATCTGTTGATAATCGAAAATCGCTACACACCGATACAATGAACAGATGACATTTTACGAAGCAAAATATGAGCGAAAGAGAAGAAGAGTAGGAATAAACCCAAAAAGAAGTGGTAGAATCGCGGTGACAACATGATGAAAATTTTTCCACGCATTTTAGCGTGCATTGCCATCATTGGTAATGCCATGACCATCAAATGAAAGCTTCGTAGAAATTCATTCGAATCACGCTCATTTGCTTGCATTGTTGGCCCGTGTGTGTGTATTTTTTGTTTATCACATAGCTCACATATAAAATACTTGTTATATGCTGTGCACATTCATTACGTCGATCTCAATGCCAGACTGTCTGTCGTTTGCAAATACGGCGCAAGTCGATTGTTGATTATATGTATCTCTCCCGCTTGCTGTATGTGTTTGTCTTTCTTTCTCGCTTTGTCTTGTGTTAGCAAGCATATTCTTCTGTGCAATGAAACAAACAATTTAATGTAATGATAATATTTACGAGATTAACTCATTCAATGAATGAGAAGAGAGAAAAAAAACTGCACACAGACACACAAAAATCTTGATGTTTCAACAACTACCGTAAACAGATTTGTTGATAGCAAAACAAGAAGAAAAGGAAATGCCAAATCCAATCACGTGTTTTATGTTTACTTTAAGCTTATAACGATCAATGAGTCAATGGGCAATTCAAACATGCTTCATGGAAAAGAAAAAAATGTTACGATCAAATCAATGATCATGAATTTATTATTGCTCGCCATAAATTGGACTGTTCAAAATACATACATTCTTTATAGTTTGCAATATTGTTTGCATGGACAAAAGTGAAAAGGTATCGGTAAATATGCCATTTTATACTTATTTACTCTTCATATGTGAAGTCGTGAGAAAGTAACGAAGAGAAGAAAGAAAATTGAAAGGATCCATTTCTAATTACAATTTAAAAATGTGAATTTTATTTGGTTTTAGATAAAAGCGGTTTTCAAGTTGAAAGAACTCTTTTCAAGAAAATTTTCGTCTATATTTCTACTGTTCTTTGTTTAACTAATTCCAGTTATATCTCTTACGAGTATTCCATGACTTGTATCTGAAGTTCTCACATTTATTAGAATTCTGTTTTCTTTGCTTTTATTGGCTCTTTTTTTTGAATTGACATCAGTTTGGAGACGCAAATATTTTTGTCTGTTGACGTAGCTTTTTGCCACATTTATCCCAGTTTATTCTTAGCTTCTTATCGTTTTTTAACTCAATTTTAATCAATTGTAAACATGTATCTCTTCAATATTCAATGTGTTTATTTGAAAAGTCACAATATTAATCTATTTGACTGTACGTAATAGAATAGTACTTTTGAATTAATTTATATTCACCTTGGATCGAGTAGAAAGATATCAAGTCAACGTTTGTTGTTTTTTTTTGCAAAAATATTGATAGAAATGATAAATAACAAATCGATAAATTCAATATCATTGAGATGAAATTTTCCTATAAATTCAAATCCTTTTTCGAAATGGTGATTCGATTCACATGCATTTGAATAAATGATGAAAGTATCTTGTTTGATCATTCTCCTAGAATAGTTGTTTTGCGTTATAACGCTTTGTTATCGAAAGTCCTTCGTAAGCAAAATAAAATTAAGGAACATAAAAACAATGAAAAACTCTTGTCGCTTGATCAAGATGAATGATGAGCTTTGTTCGGAAAAGAGACGATTCAAAATAAATCTCGGTAAAAATGTTATTATTCAAAATGAGAATGTGATTTATAACTGAGATAAATAAAAATGTAAACAACATCGATGAGATTGAGCACAAAAAAAGAGAAACGAAACGTACACAAAATTCTAGTTCCGCATAGTTAAATGTGGTTTAGTAAAACCAGGAACTGAGTGTCAAGTTTAAAAAGAGGCGTTATACAACACAAAAAGCTATGTTTATTGAATGAGAGAAAAGCGCACACAATGTTTCATACACGTTATTATAGACAGTAGAGCAATAGCTGAGCGTAAGCTACAATTCTATTTCTGTTTGCTTCCGATTTGGCACATTTAATTTAATCAATATTGTGTTTTTCCCGTACTCACTCGATTCATTTTTTTTTCGCTCTCTTGTTATTCTGTTTTTGTTTTGTATTCATTGTGCGTTGTTGTGTCTATTTACAAAGTGAATAGTATAAGGTCATTCTCTTAGCGTTTTCTGTGGCAAATCATCATAACTTAACTTCCGTTTTATGCCTTCTCTCTTACTTTCCCGAGCGACGTGATGCCGTCTCTCGTTCGTGCTATTTTTGTTCAGTTCCGAATCGAATGAGCAAAAAAAACCGCACAACACGAAAACAAGCAGTACTCATTTAACTATAAGTATTTTGACGAGCATTAATTATTGCTTTTTTTGTTTAAATTGCGGTGTGTGTTCGATAACCTTAAAGATTTGTTTATGTGTGGATTTGTTGATGATCGAGCACGAACGCACAATCATTTTTATTTTTCATTTCTCAGTTCGGCGGCATCATTAGATACTTAAATGGATGCAAGATTTCTCTCTCTCTCTCTTTCTTCATTTTCATTTTTCCTTTTGTTGCTTTTTCTCTTTCTATCTTGTTCGGTAGCTTGCTCGATCTCTCTTTCTTCCCGTCTAAATATCTCCATATTGCTTGCAACGTTTTGTTTATTGTCACCAAATGATTTATAAAAATGCACATTTTGTTGTTTTTCAGTTACTTATAGCCCGGATCGGAAGGAACAATTCCATTTAAAGCTCGTTGTATTTTGTGGTCTGTCAGGGTCTTGAAATGGCAACTGCTTTATGATTATTATTTTCTCTCTCTCTCTCTCGCTCTCGGTCTCTCCGATACTCCGTTAATTGCATGGCATACATTGCATTTTTCGAAGCTGGTTCTGAACAAATCTCGTTTCTCACTATAGAATATATACGATTCGGTCTCGATTTGTGTACTATAATTTTTATATGCGTAGATCAACTTTTAAAATGCTATAAATATTTACCAGTCAATGTCGCCCGAATCGGTTGAGTACACTTGCATAATTTAAATGCCTGTTCGGATATAGGGTGAAATTATGTTCAATCTTGACAATAAAATGCGTTTACTTCAGTTTTTGTTCGAGATAAGAATCGGGCTATATTTAAAGAAGACGAACTATGAGATAAAAGAAACAGAAGGATAAGACTGCGTCATCGAATGCTCATTGAATGCATGATTTTTGGTTTCTTTTCTTCTTTTTTTGCTTAATCATTACGTCTAATATGCATTCGAAGCATTTCGTATGCGATTCAATTTAAACTGTATTCCGGAGCCGCACCGAATCAATTGGTTGGTGCGAGCGAGAATTTATATATATATATATATAATGATTAAATAATGAAACAGCGTATACTGTTGCCGTTACCGCAAAAGTCTGAATATGTGCGACGCTCATAATCCCGAAAGAGATGGGTAGATGGTGAATGAAACTGAGTGTTGGGTGCGCTGTTTACATGACACAAACGACATGCATAATAAAATACCCACGTGCGATAAAAACAGCACCAATTTTAAATGTCAAATGCAAATATATCTAGTATTCTTGACTCCGCTATAAGCGATGAAAGAGCAAGAGTATATGTTTGCCGACGAACACAAGTGTGTGTCGCCGTGTGAGTGATTGTGTGTATAAATGCAATGGCGAACGACGCGAATGAACATACAACACCAATAAACACACAACCGAACAAGGTGCATGAACTTGACCCATTTTCCGAATGAGATTAAACGCTCTGAAAACGTTCTCGCAATTTTTAGCTTGTTGCTGCATTTAGCGTTGAATGTGCGCCATATCGTACAACATATACGTATATATAGATGTACGTATGCACAATTTACAATTTTTTTTATTTATACACATGTTTTATTTTTTGATTCTGTGTTTCATTCGCTTTTATTGGCACAAAAGTGCAGTAAATTTTATTAGCGTGAACGCGTTTGCTTGGCAAGGAAGAATGAAATAAACATAATCAACTTATAAGCACTTCTTTGGACAACCACGAAGAAGTCGTGCCGTTTGTTTACTCATTTCTGCTCTCTTTCCTACTCTCTCTCTCTTTCGGTTCAACCAATGAATAAGCGATGCACTTTGCACTTCACGTCAAACGCCGTTCAATGGACAATCGCATGACTATTCACAATTGAATCCATGAATTTATGTATAGAATTGTTTATCAGATGGAAAGTTTTCGATTGAGCACCATACATAAGGCGAATGGGCATTTTAAAATTCATTGACTTACATTTTTCTTTCTTGCAAAGGAACAACAACAATTCATCCGATGTTTTGTGACGCAAATTCAATTAAAAGCTTTAATATCGTGCCGTCTGTATGTACATTTCGTCACTCATTCTGCAACATTTGCATCATACGTATCCTGTATGAGTTCAGGTGTTTGTATGTCTCTTTCGTTTCTGTTTTTTTTTTCATTTGCTAAAAGGTTTTCTTTTCATTGTTTCATTTTTTATTTTTAAATAAAATTCTCACATACCGAAATAAATGAAAGCGAAATGGAATAGTTTGTTTTATGAAATTGCTTAATGTGAAACGTAGTTTTATACATTAAGCTATGGAATAGTAAGATATATATATATTTGTTCAGTGATTTTAGAGAAAACCAGAAAAGATAGAGAGTTCGGGTTTTCGGCATTCGATAGGGCATGAAAAACCCTCCAGACGTATTTTTTATTTTCCCCATGAGTGCTCCCCATTTTATTTTTTTATTCATGAACCCTCTTTTTTGGATTCCACTTTGAAAAATATTTCGATTCCACTCACCATTTATTGAGTGGATAACGAATGGATTCGGGTGGAATTATTTTTCTCCGCAACTTTATTGGGTGGATAAAAGATGGAATAAATGAGTTTTACTTCAGTGTTAATTTGATTACTTTGGATCTAGATGAAACTTGTTGAAAAAAAGTTGGAGACACCCGAGGTAGGAATTGTTTTAGATTCCTTATAAAATTACCTTTCGAATGGTATATAAATTATGGAGTTTCCGGCAGGTTTGATGGCGTTTTACGCTGGCCGTTTGGCCGAAATATGAAAAATTGTGAGAAAAATCGACTTCCGAATCTCATTGCAAGCAACCTAGTTCTATGATTTTGATGAAACTTTGCCAGATGATAGCTCTTGAAGCCCTCTTTCCAACGGTATATAGCTTATTAGACAATTAAACTTGTGAATGTGTTTCCCAGGTGGCCGTTTGAGGCCAAATTAGTAAAAATATTGGCAAAATCAATTTTCAAGGTGTAATTTATTTTAAAAAAATTGTGGCAAAAAATTCAAAATATGAATGTCGAGTAGTTTGTTTTTCTTAGTAGTACGGTTCCACGTTTCACATTAAGCTCTACGGTCAAAAACTGGCAGTGTATTTTATGTTTAAAATCGGTTCAGCCAACTTTTGATTTTACTGATTTTTCAACATTGTATGATTGGTTTTTTGGCATTTTCAGATATGCGCATTTAATAAGAAATATTCTTGATATTTTTGTGGTTTTACTGGTAAGAAGAAAAAAAAAACGCTATTATGAAATCGGTCAGTAGTCATCTTAGTGTACAAAAGTCAAGTGCTTTCTTATGACAAAAAAAAAATTGCATAAAAGTCATATAAACGATTGTTTCTCGGCTCGGCTACATTTACTTGCCATATAACATGAATATATCTGTTTTTTTTTGAACGCTGGAGTTTTTGAAGTATGCCAATTCTTTTGTTCGACTAAATGTTTTGCCTGAACCGAGCACAAAAAAGGCTATGGGTGCGCTGTCATCAAGGTTTAAAAAAAGCTTCAATTACAACATATTAAGTTGACGACGAAACAATCACAATTCCGTATGCACTTATTGCGCACTCACAAAATAAACGAATCAACATCGACGATCGATCGATTACACGAATTCAGGCATATTTAGAATAGCATGCCAACAGATGATACTATTCAATTTTTCTATTCAACAGATGGACCTCTATTGACAATGATTTGCATTTTATTTTATTTGCATTACATTGTATTCGATTTATATTAAGGTTTATTTTACCTAACAATTACGATGCGATCCTTTTGATTATACAAATATTTTTTATATGTACATGTGAGCGACCGTCAAATAAAGTTATAGATCCCAACCAATTGCCAATAAAATGAAACAATTTATCGAAAGCGCGATAAATGCATCGGTTTGGAGGGGGGTTATATAGGGAGAAATGTCCTTGTCCATAAAATGTGCGATTAAATACAATTTATGAATGTAGAAATGTTACTGTTTTGAAAGAAAACAACATCGACCGTCAATTCATTGAATTGCAATGGAAACGGAATTTAAGCATCTCATCGAATTTTTCATTAATTTTGCGCTTTGCATCTTCTTCTCGTTCTTCTACTCTGAAAAAAATCTATTTGTTTTATTATTTCATTTAATTAGTTTCTTCACATTGGAGAGCGAAAAACTAAGAGCTCATGAAACATTAAATAATGTTTGTTCGGCATACTTGATGACAGTTAATGAGGTCACTCACTTATATTTAGATCATGCAGCTGTTTTCTCATTCAGTGTACGAGCGAGAGATGAAAAACACACGCACATTTGTCACATTTTATACTCATTGAAATTCGTGATCAATAGCTCGAAGTCGTCAATCGAAATCGTCAATTTTTGATCGAGTTTAATAGACGTGTGCGTATTATCATCGATGAGAAATCATTCTTCTATATGGCATGGTGTCACGAAGCCGAATAATAACAATATTAAATGAAATGGAAAGCAATTAATCGGCTAAAGTATGTATTGTATGCTGCAAGAGAGTGTTCTCGTTTTGTGTTGTGTGGTACACAAGAGTATTGAAAGTGTGAGACAATGATAATTACTATCTTCTTCTTGTTTTGTCTATGTGCGGCGTGTGTTCATGAGTTTGAAAACAGAACATCGGTACAGAGAGAAAGAGAGAATCATGTTTCAAACACTTCTCTGAACAAAAGCCCATAAATTTCATAATACAATGAATTTTGCCATGAAAAACGACATTTTCGTTTTATCATGTCAAATTGTTGTATATGATATAATCGGATTCTCTTCCGCAATCACATTCTTTTTTCATTCAATATTCAAACGTAAATTTGTGCAATTTTCATTTGGCGAGCACGCGACACATATGATTGTATGAGTTATTTTCCGGAAATGTTCGGTTAAATTCAAAAGCGACAATAAACATATCGTTTTTTTTCTGGCCATCTGTATGTTTCAGCATGATTGTGAGAAGAAGAGGGGGGTGGCCAGTGTGTTTTTCGCGATCTAGAACAATCATTTGAAAAGTAACACACAATTGCGATTGATGCGCTTGTGTTTTTTTATTTGCTAACTGGAATGATGCGGAAAGAACAATACCCTTTCGTTTTGTATACCATGTTTGGTACACTTCGACTTACAAACTCTTTCAAATGATTCATTAAATTTCATATTCCAAATTTGTTTTTCATTCAAATCGAATACAACACACATTTTATTATTCAATGTGTTGTTGTTGTTGTTGTTTTTAAATTCAATATTGTTTCAAGTAATATTTGGCATCGCTTCAAGGTGAATTTATGTTAAACTTTTTTGTAATGACGACCGAATGTAACACTGACATTAAGCATGAGCATTGAATCTTTTTTTTTCGTTCACGCTGATGTTCTGTTTTCATTCATTCAGATGGGTACATGCATACACGTGTTGGCAAAAAACCGAATAAGCCTCCGCATTAGAAATGTGACATGAGACACGACCTCATCACCTGATATCCAGTGAGGTTATCAAATTCAAATGGCATTTTACCACGAGAAATACACTTATCACTGCAATGGTGTTTGGTGTTTTTAGTGTACATTTATTTGTGTTGAATGTGCAACAATATGAATCATTACGTCTCAATGGCCACCATCTTATGCACTGTTGTAGCGGTATGTATAATATCCATGGTTCTTGATTTTATGCGAATTCAGTGAATACAATCCCATTAAAAAAAAAAAGGACAATTCAAACACAGAAAAACCCAACACGACATCGACTAAGGGCAAGGTTTGTCACATACTTTTAATAAAGTTTCGTTTTATTTCTGCTGAAATTGTGTGCTAGTTTCACCCATCGCATACACATACACACTCTCTCTCCCCCTCTATCTCACTCTCAGTCAGTCAAAATTCGGTTTTTCGAAACCGTTTCCATTGCATTGTTTTAATGTTAAAATCCAAGGCTACGCTACATGCACATTGTGCACATGTAATAACACACTGTTAGGTGAAAATTATACGATTTTCTCCATTTTTGCATTGCATTTTTTTGATTAAAGATATTTTAATTTTAGCTTTAGCCACCAAGACCATTTCCTTTTGTAATTTTTAAACCTTAAAATGCATGTTATTTTGAAAATAAATAAAAAAAGCTTTCATTAATCAACATCATGTATATACATGATGCACAAAATGTAAACGAATCGAGTGCGAGTACGAGCGTATGGAGCGTATACTCATGAAGTTTTGCGAGCGATTCAGCACGTACTATACCAATGCATCGCATATAGCACATTGCCCTTTATTTTTATTTCTTTCGCGTGTGAACTTGAAAAATTCGCTCATTATTTTGAGTTCGCATAAATGTTCAGAGTTGTCAACGAACCGTTCGCATGATTTAAATGAAAACAAAGCAATTTTTTTGCTTTCGAAAATTATCTATAGATATCAGGTGAAAATGGATAGAAGCCATGTTTTGGAACCAATGAAATTCTTTAGTTCAACTCTGAGAGAAAATTCAGTTGCATCACCATTCAAACGAACAGTTTATTGACAACTCTGACGTTGATATTAATCCGATATAGCTTGCTCCCATGTCGTATCTACGTGAATTTTGACTTTTTCGAAAAATGTGTATGCTTGATCAATTCATTTCGGGTTTTGGCATGGACAAATTTATTAAATATGGTCGACGGTGTTCAATAATATTCTCTTTCTCCATCTTACTCACACGCTGACTCGCTGTTTCCTCTCATTACCATTGATCTTGGTATAGAGTGCGCGCCATACACTTTTGGCCAACGTGAAGTAAATAAGTGTGCGTGCACTATGTGCACTGTGTATTCAAGTGCGCGCACGAGAGACCGACTGCTCTCATTCGTTTGCTCTCTCTCTCTCTCTCTCTCTCTCTCTCTCTCTCTCTCAAACACTCACTTCAATATAATTGTGTGAAGTTTTATTTATCGTTTCGTTTATGATTCTCAATTTATTTCAAGTATAAATCATGTCGAGTACATGTACACACAATTTTAATACTGTTGAATGTATATGAATATCAATTTATATATTAACGACGAACCACAGAGAGAAAAATATGATTGTTTTATGTGAATGTTGTTGTTGTTGTTCATTTGTTGTCGTTTTTGAATTGTATTAGTTAAAGATACAATGCTAGAATTCAACCTTCGAAAAAAATTACTTCCGATTTATAAAAAGTGTTCAAGTTGTTTATTTATATCAAATGTTTCATTCAGACATGCTCATTGTTCTTCTTTCAATCTCAGACTTTCGCACAATGATTTTATTATTGTGTTTTTTTCTGTCGACCCAAGAATCGCATAGGAAGTAAATTCTTTTCTATTTTCTAGAAAATTCTAAATTCTGTCTAATTTAATTTCATATTTAAAATTGTTGATTTGCAAGTTTATCGTGTCAATTGCGATTTTCGAATTGAATACATCGTGTAGATTATTCAGAAGCTAAAGTAAATAATATGAATTCTCGACGATCAATGGTGACGATTACACGACAACCTTTGCCCTTTCTTAACTAATCAAAACAATAAACAAATGAATCCTTTCGAACCCCCCATTGTGGCTGACAGAAATAGTACATTTCACATTATCATCAATATTGAGTCAACGCCGGAAAATTCGGTCCAATTAACCGGAACGAATAATTTGAAACATGTTTGAAAATGAAGAGAGAAAAAAAGCCCCAAATCGAAAAAAAAGAGAATAAAGAAATCGTAAAAATCGTCTGACTCATGTTGTCAGAACACCAACGATTATGTTGAACGATGAACGCACATTGCATTTTACGGAAAATGTGTCCCTCATGCTCTGTTCGCCATACATACTCACACTCAAATGATATTGAATTGAACAATTCTGACTAAATTATCCTTCAATTGTAATATACAGAGACAGCGAGACTTGCAAATTTGTCTATATACGTGCAAGCATATAACAAGTGTTTGTTTGGGTTGTGCGCGTTCTGCTGTCATTCGAAATCAGCAGCAGCCCCAGTAAATTTCTACGTGTCCATGACACACAATTTATTACTAAACATAAGAGAGCAAGAGAAACACACACACTGCCAAGATTAAATGAGAGAAAAAGAACGCAAAGAAAAAAAAAAAGTTGCCGTCCAAGCATTAAACAAAAAACACGACACAAAACATTTTCTCGTCCATCAATTCACTTGATGAGCTGCAATTTGGCTTGATTTCCCGATGTATTGTTATTTAGAAAATGTGGCATTTAAATCTTCAGGAAGCATGAAATAATGTAATAAAACACGAAAAACTTTCCATCAAAAACAAAAATGACACGAACGACGACAACGATCATCATCATCGTCGTCGTCGTCGAAAATCTCAAAGTCAATGTGGGGAAAAATGACAAGAGTCCAAGGTCAATGGCCATTATGCAGGTTAAATTGCATATTATATGTATATATATTGAATGCTCTCTGTACGCGATGCACATACATTTTACTCTCAAGAATGACTGCAATTGCATAAGTTGTTTGCTTGATGCAGTCGCTGTACGTTCGTTCGCTAAGTGTGAAGAAATTTGAAGTGAATTTATGCTTTGAAATGAGCTCAATTATTCGAATCGCTAAGCTCGCTTTTGTTCGTTGTCATTCGCTAATATGTTATATTATGTTATGACAGCCTAATTCCTTGCAATAAACACTGAATCATATTCATTTTATTTTATTTATTTTTTTCATTTACGTATCTGCGCTGCAAATTTCCGCAAGGATTATTATTTCGTCTTATTAATTCCGGCAAAAAACACTTTTCATTTTATAACCGAACATCGTGAGCTCGATATTGCCAATTTGGGCAATGTTAGCAGAGACTCAGTGGCTTCTTTATGTGTTATGAATGAGAGCATAACAAAAAAAAATCGTTGCTTAAAAATTGAATTGGCGTTTAAGAAGCTTAGCCATATATGGTCGGACTTTGTTTGGGTTACCAATGTTTCACTTTTTCTTACTAATGTGCTAAATGTTTTAATGCTATTTCAAATTGGGTGTGAATGACGTCAACAAAAGAAACAAATATGCTTGGCTATCGCAATTTTCCAGAAAATCTCGCATTGTTGTGACGTCGATTCGGCTATTTACCATATATTCGTTTCGATTTTTGCTTGTTTTTCTAGTTTCGCTTCTTTTTTTAGTTTGCAATTGTTCGTTCTGAACTTGATTAGTAATTCATGGTTTTCTATTTTGTTTTTCGTTCACATTTTCCATATTTATGTGCATGGGTATGGGTGAGAGAGTGGTGCGATTCGGAAAATAAATGCTAGCAAGAGAATCGACGGTGAAAAACCATTACGTTGAACATAATCGTTGAAAAACATGGGGTTTCATTACTTTGTTTCTGTTTTCTGTGTTGTCGTTGATGGCTTTTCTTTTCTTTTTTCATCAACTCCATAATTTTCTATTATATTTTGTGCAATACTTTGCTTCAATTGACGCGGAAATCGCGCGAACACACACACAACTTTGCGATTAGCTCATTTGCAGTACACGTTGAGTACGGTGAAAAGCTCTTTTTTTAAAAAGGTATTTACATCGTATTCTACGAGAATTGTCGTTATGCCGTTATACCGTCGTTATGTCGTTACCATAAGGATTCTAATTTGTTATTTTACGTAATAGTTTTAGGTTTTTTTTTGTTTTTCTTTCAGTTGAACTTTCGCATATATATAAGTCATAAGTTTGGGCTCATGCCAAACAGATCAATTTATTATACGCCACCAACAATTTTCTTTACGCAATCAACGATGACTAATGTAATCCACTAAAATTTGGTGACCACGCCGCTGCCAAAGAACAAAAATCACACCAAATCGCATTCCATTCCAAGGTGCGCAACAAAAATTTAGGACGACAGACAACGTTTTTTGTTATCGAACGATTGCACAAAAGAAAACCTCAACGAAGTATACACATTATGACCATTGTTAATCGGCGGTGGCGTGGTTTCGTTTCAATTTGGTTTGCCGCTAAATTAATTATCTATTTGCGATCTTTTGTGGTTTTTTAGGTTTCTTTTCGGCTCAAATGAATGTTTTACTATAAATGGTCATATACACGCAGAGAAAACGAGACACAGAGAGGGATATAGAGAGCAACAGAGAGAGAGAAAGAGCTTAAGGTAGATTGAATCGTTTCCAAAACTTATGACCCAAAGCGGAAGGGCAAACGCCGAGATAAAAAAAATCCTCCGAATTTTATTTCAATTGAAAGAAGTAGAAACAATAATTATTTTGATATAATAAAAGAAAAAAAGTGTTTTCAAATGTTCTAGAAACTTTTGAGCAATACTTTTTTTTTCCTCAATTGTTGTCGTATTTGATTGCGTTGGTTTGAATCGACATGCAACGTCGTACAATAATAATAAATTGAATAATATTTGAATTTGGTTATATGTGCGTCATGCAAATTTTTCGAATAATCATAAAATCAACTGAACCACGTCAATTAATTCGAATGTACGAAATCTGCTGTTAATTGACAAATGTTTTGGATGTTTTGTTCATAGGTCAATATTACGTATGCGACAACGTAAATAGCTTAATTTCTAACTGATGTACGTATGTTTTAAAACAAAACACTTACATTATTTTGGATGGAAAATTTGAAATAGATATTACATTTAATTAGAATATTTATCAAACAATCTGAAAAAAACTAAAATACCATTGACGTTATTGATTTCTTGGAATTGATTTGTTTTTTATTTACATTCCGTTGAAACACGTGAAACCAAAATAAATTTGTGCACGGGATAGAAAGATCCATAAATGGTGGGCAATGTTTATCTTAACCGAGCATCCTGAGGCATTGCCCACCCGTAAACACTTTTGTATGCATATGCCGTTTGAAATTGACCAAAGCTGAACACGCTGTTCATCGTTGTAGATGAAAAAAACGAATATGGGTATTGAAATTTCAAGGCTTTTTGTTGCCATATGATTTAATCTCGTATTTCTTTTCTTCTTCTTCTTATTCAAAACACATGTACAATAGAAACTTCATTTATAATATAGAAAAATTAAAAACAATCATACAATATTCGTTATGTTTAAACAGCCGTTAAATTTGTGATCAATTCTCTCTGCACACACAAATTCGAAACAAAAAAAAAGCAAACACACACATACAAAAAAAAACAGTGTCAAATATGTAAATAGCATACTCTGTGGTACCGAGAGCGGAAAAACAGCGAGAGAGACAAGTACATCACACTCCAAATATTGAATGATCATGAATCCACAGGCGGTTTTGCTCGCAAAACAAAACGCATTTACATGCGCAAAAAATGTATTTATTAAAAACAAAAAGTGTGTAATAAAGCCTTCACCTATCGCTCAAAATTGACGTGTATGTCTTTGATATGCGTGTAAGCGTAGTTTTGGTGAAATTGACATTCATTATTGTTTGTTTGTATCAATGTATAATTTTATTTATGTTTTGAAAGCAACATTTCTTCGTTTCGCACAAAAAATTACAATTCTTACGAAGTCTCTTTAGAAATGTGATCGAATGATGAGTCACATGAATTGGCTACATTTTGACCGTTCTATTAAACCAAGTTGTGTGACAATGAATAATTTAAATCAAGTTTGCGCTCATTCATGAACGTTAGACATAAAAACCTGCAAATTTAGTGCAAGTTGTTGTTTTTATCCAAATGTATTTGTGTTTGCGAGCGACCATGATCGTGTTATCGATAACTTTATCTTCCAACAATAAAAATAATTTGACATTTAAGTTTGAATTGTTTTTCTTCTTCGATACATTTTACTACATTTCCTCCATTACCAAAAAACCGCCACACGAGCCAAAATAAGCTACTTATCATTCAACAGCAGCAATAACAACAACAACAACAACAGTAGCATTTGTAACAGAAGAACTGCGTTGAACGTATTCGGAATAAATCAACGGTCGATGATCGTGCGTACTTGATCGAATTAAATGTAATTATATCACGCTTCCTTCATTTGCATATTCCAAAAATGAACCCAAAATTCGATCGAACACCGTCTCTGTCGAATTAGATAAGTAAAACGTTGTTTTTTCGAAGAAAAAAAAGACCTGCGAAGGATAAAGACTTATTCTGAGAAGCAAAAATTGTCATTCTTCATTCGATTCAAGTTCAGTACAATTAAAATATAAAGGCTTCCGATTTCCTTCAAGATGATCTTTTAACAACGAAAACAATGAAATTGAAGGATTCTCACATAGAATTTTACTTGAATAGAATTGATTAAGTTGCTGCAAGAACGAGGCATATTGTTTGCCTGTGGCATAAGACCTTTTTTTGGATGCTGCGCGCTGACGAAAACGAAGAAAAAACATATGTGCGAACATCTCGGTGATAATGAGAGAGAGAGAGAGCGAAAAATATTTCCAATGACAAAATATCGATAAAAACGTATACTGACAGACAGACATACATGCGAGGTGTACTTCATCATAATTTATTTAAATACTTTTTCGTGATTTGCCTTTTAGTGCTTGGGCATGATATCGTTAAATACTTGACTTTTTTTCTCTTCAAAGTTTAACCACATAATCACACGCAGCGTATCATGAAAAAGCTGAAATAAAACACACAATTATTCCCATAAAGTTCATAATCGGCGTAATTTTTGTAGTTTGTAAGCGCGACAAACATAGTTTTTTTTATTCATTTCTGTGAAAAATATGATAAAATGAATCAGATTGAATGTCATTGGTGGAACAGTGGTGGCACTTGAATTATATGTGCTCGCAGTTCCATTTCACGAACCGAATGTGAAATTTTCAATTCAAAATAACACCTTCAATAAGTACCAAGGCAACGACATCGGACAATGGCCTTTCAACACTGTTTTTCTTCTTTTTATCGCAGAAAAGGATGCCTGCCGGCTACACAAGCACTTTTTTTGCCACAAAGTGCATACAGTTTCAATTCAGTCATAGTAATATGATCGATTTTTCTGGAGGGACAAAGGAAAAGTATTTTGATGAACAAAATTGAGTCGAAAACATTCAATTTCTTATGATTGAAATGTGATATTAAATTTTTTGCCTTTCCATTTCAATAATAAGTATATATCTACTTATATTCAAATATTATTTTTTTAATAATTTGATACTAAAATGAAGGGAGATGAAAGTCCGTATACCCCCGACTTATGTTCATGTAATGTGATCTGAATTAATCAATCAATTTCTGATTGAAATTTATTTCGGAGGATTTTCAATAAATTTCTGATAAGTTTCTTCATTCGTAAAATATGCTTTCGCTGTAGCTTCAGTTGCATGAGGTAACTTTTGGTGGAGTGGTTGATTTTTAAGTAATTGGTTAATGTGACCATCCCGATAGACTCTATATCCCTTTGGATATTCTGTGCATTCTGGACCCTGTAAAAACTGTTTAGAGAAATATAGTCCGTTTGGGAGTGAAGCAAAACTCGTACGAGACACAGCCTGTTCAAAAAAGAAAATCAATATTTTCCGATTATTATTATAGTTACCAATATCATATTTTCACTTACCAAAATTAACAATATGGCGGATAAAATTATTTTGAAATGCATGATGAGAGTTTTGGAAATTTGTGCAAAAATTCGTAGCGAATGAAACCTAGAGAACGGAGTCCTTGCATTTATAGTCGATACAAATGATATTGCTTTAATGATGAATCACTTTTCTTGTTTTAATAGAAATAATTGTTCATTACAGCAATATCTTAAATATCTATTGTTTTACCCCATTTAGCTGACTTACCAGTTAGTTCAATATATTGTCTGCTTAAAAGTAATGCTGTTGCTGGCACTATTCTTGTGAGTGTCTCTCTTCCTCGTCTTCCGGTCTCTTAATAGTGTCCGCACTTCTCCGGTGCCAATAGCTTTGCTCGCAGATAAAAAATGATACATAAAGAGTCAATATGAATCGGTTAGAATATTCGTGAGCTCAGGAAATTTGTTAAAGTAAAAGAGCAACATGTTCATATAAAAAATGGGCACGTTGCAGTTTTATTTTGACAAATTTCTTGAGGTCACAAATATTCTAGGTGGTTCATATGATCTCTAAAATTTCGAATTAATTTATTAAGAAAAACTAAGCAACCCGAACCCGACTAAATCTCATCGTTATAAGTAAACATGGAAGTATTGCAGTACGCAGTAAACGCATACCGCAGAATCATACATCGGGTCATAAATGATTTCATTCATGTTTCACATTGCGATTATTTGCAAATGATTTCAAATTTGGTTGTTTTTCGGCGTTGTTAGTATTGATGGAGTGAATGATTGTTGAATGATTCATTAAAAAAAATGTCGTCGCATTCATTCTTTCAATTTTGTTCACACCATGTCGATCACATTCTTTGGGAAAAAAACACACATCGAGTGTTAATTAACAAAAGTTTCCTTTCATTAAAAATGCCAGAAAAATAAATCAAAATTGAAATATTTGACGAGTTTGGAAATAATCGATGGAATGGTAGCACAGAAAGAAAGAAAATATAAAGAAGTATAAACAACAAATTTGCGACCACTCTATTGCATGCACAATGTTGATGACTTATCGCGGTTATTATTACGTTGCAAATGATTTGCGAATAGAGAGTATAAAATTCACACACAGTGAGCCAGTACATACAGGCTTATGTGTTATACAATATTTTCCCTTGACAATGTACACGATTGCGCGCACTTATACAAGTCGCATATCGGATGTATGAATTTCAAGGGTTTTATTTACAAAAAAAAACATAACAAATCACTTCCATTCAAAACACCGAAAAAAAGAAAGAAAAAACAGCAACACAGTTAAATTGCAATTTAATCTGCATTGATTTCGAATGTCGAGTGCACGCTCTATACTATTGTCGAATAGAGCGCTTTATAATAGAGCTATCAAACGATGCTTGATCAATAAATCAATGTTAACCGTTAGATTCCCCTTAGCGTTCACTCTCTTTCTCTTTGGTTTTTAAATTGAACTAGATAGATTGCTCGAAGAAGCGTGTCGACAGTTGGCGATTAGTTGCATCGTTTATGTCTGTAAATTTATTGTCTCTTTCTTTCTTCACTGTCGGCCTTTTTTCCAAACGGTTTTTCGAAATTACAGGCAATTTGAATGCCTAATTTGGATTTATGGCTCGATATCGAGAAATGACGAATGAAAAATTAAG
Organism: Contarinia nasturtii; assembly: GCF_009176525.2. Taxonomy (NCBI): domain Eukaryota; kingdom Metazoa; phylum Arthropoda; class Insecta; order Diptera; family Cecidomyiidae; genus Contarinia; species Contarinia nasturtii. The sequence continues at coordinate 9,130,498 of NW_022197486.1, forward strand.
TGAATATCGTTAAATAGCAAAATGCTGTGGGCCATTTTATTGTTTTGCCCTTTTTTTAGGAAATGATTTTTTTTGCTGGAGAGATTTTCAAAATCACGTCAATTGTGTGATGAGTGGAAAATAAGCTTTAAACAAAAAGGAAAAAAGATAAAGCGATAAAGAGAGTTTAATGAATCGAAATTGGCAACTGGAGAAATGGACTGACTGATAATGATTTTACCCTTTTCCAAATGAAAAACTTATTATCATTTTTGTTGCTGAACACTTTCATCTTTTAAAATTTTAAATTGCATTTGAAAAACGCATAATTTCTACAAATTATGTGCACCAATCATAATTGCCATTAACTCGGAAGAAGCAAAATAATCCCAAATAAGTCTTTTTTTTCTTCATTTCTTCAATACACGCAACATGCATATACACTTATACAGACAGACAACATACAATATTTGTCGTACGCATATTACACGGGAGAAATATCAGCGAGAGTTTGCTCATCATCATCGTAAGCGTTTAGTCGGTCGTGTGCGATTTGTATGCTTAGCTATGATTTGCCAAATGTGTCGTAGTCGTTGTGTGAGTTAGCGCATTTTATTTCGTATTGACGACAGTCCAAAGCGCATATACTACACATTCAAATTGTATCCACATGACAAAAAACGCCAGACACAATATACGTAGCTAGAAAAAAAAGCTAGCACCGCGATATCGAATGTAATGAGTGAGTATGTGCTGTGCACAGAGTAAGTTGTGTGGCTCTCATTCGGGCACACGGTCGCAGTCAGTAGGTGAAAGCAAGCGAAAAAGAGACGCACCGATGAAAACACAAAATGAAAATGTGGTTGAGTAGTGGGAGCCATGAGTATAAAACCGGCATTAATTGACTCAACTATTTCAGTCTTTTGAAAATTATTGTAGCGTATCCATCGAAAGTACTACACACACACAACACAATCTTTTTTTTTGTTTTCTTTCTCTCACATACACTCTCTTCTCCCCGAAAACAAAAAATAATAATAATACAGAGCTATAATTCAAATTGTGTTCGGATTTACTTTCTTTTTTTCGTAACGTTTTTTTTTTTAATTTTATAATTTTTTTCGTCATCGACGGAACTAAAAAAAATTTCAACGCTCGTCATACCAACCAACAAAAAAAAAGACCAGACAACACCGAAAAAAGAAAGAATCCAAATTTAAATGTTCTATGCAAATAAATCAAATTAAAAACAAAACTACTTAAGTCCACCTTCTTGTCAAATGAATTCATAAAAGTTTTGTGCGCGAAATTAGAAAAGAAAATACGGTAATAGTTTCAGTTGAAATTCAAATTACAGTGCAACCCACAGAAAGTGAACAATTCAAAGACAAATTCATCAAATTGTGCAATTGATACACAAACACAGAGAAGAAAAAAAATTAGAACGCAAAGGTGAAAATAACAGTCAGTTAATGAACATTTAAATATTTATGTGCGGAAGATATGCGCACGCAATCCAAAGCAACAAAAACAATACGACAACAAGACGTTTCTCGAATCAATTCGTTAATTTAATTTAGAAAATTAAACACTTTATTGGCTACGACATTAAAGAGACAAAACAAACCAAAACAAAAAAGAATTAGTGTCTGTTCGGTTATCAAACAAACAGAAAAAAAACTTCTAAACGAGAAAAAAAGCAGCGACAAACACACATGGGCTATATTTGTTTGTCTCGAACTCTATTTTTTTTTGTCATAAACGGTTACATAGTAAAGTGCTTCTGAAGTAATAATCCATTGACTGAAACTCGATGAAAGCATTATTTTCTGTGGCCTCTTATTGTATGTGAACATTGTGCAAAGAAACGAAATAGAGAAAAACAAAATCGCTGCAAACAAACCCGAGAAAACGAAACGAAAAAAAGCAGAAAGAAAAAGAAAAAAATAACAACAGATATTCCATTCGAAATACCGAAAATTTAATAAAAAGGAAAGCACTTACAGAGAGAGAAAAAAAAGAAAGTATTTTTTTTCGTAAATATTTCTTTCGCAGTTTTCCTCACACCAAAACTGAGCGAGAGATACACGACGCTGTGACTACGTTTAGACTGAACTATTGCGAAAAGAAAAAAAAGCAGCAAAAGCAGACAAAACAACAATGCAACAATAACAAATAGCAGTAAAGTGTAAGCGTTATAAAAATACAGAGGCGAACATCGAAGAAGAAGTAGAAAAAAAAAACACTTTCATTGAATTCGTCGTTGTCGTCGGCGCATATTTTCTAAAGGAAGAAAATAAATAAATTTAAAGCAGAAAAAAGCGAGTCAGAAAGAAATTTCGACCCCGAAAAAGATTTTTTAAAAAATACTGAAAAAGGCACACACCAAACAAACAAATAGTACGAAATTTGTTTTAGCTGAAATAAATAAAAAAAAAGCAGCAGCAGCAACCGTGTGATAGTTTTGTGAAAGTGCATAGAAAGACAATTACATTGAATGAATAGAGAACAGTGCGATTCATTCGGCGTATAATTTTAAAACGAAACAAAGCAAATCGCGAAAAAAAATCAATTGAACTGTTTAACAACACGCGCGAGCGCGAGGCCAAAACCATTGCATTTGAATCTATTATCGATTAGAATTAAACGGATAAATTTCATGCAAATTGGAGAAAAACAAACCTTTCAAATTTAAAAGCGCAAATCGACACACATTTTGAATTGCAACCAAAATAATAGTTTAATAAAACAAACAAGACAATTTACTCAGTTGATTGATCACAACTGTAGTGTTGAATAAAAAAAATAGACCATATCATAGTACTTCCACATACAATTGGAGTTCCCCCTTCTCTCTCTTGTACTGTGATCTATTGAATTGAAGAGAGAAAGAGAGAGAGAGAAAGCTCCAGATAGAACAGAATATCGAATTCCGTTGTAAAATATCAAGAGACTCAATCAAAACAAAGAAGAAGAAGATAAAAAAAACCAGCAAAAATGTCATCGAAACAGCAACAAAAGTCAGTTGATCTGATCGAATTCTGTACGAATTCGGGCGATAACATGGATGTGTTGGATAAACCAAACACGGGCGTTGTTCAAAAAATGGTCATGAGTGAAACAGCATCAGCATCGTTAATTGCAACAGCTGTCGCAAAATTGACAACGAGCAGCGTCACAACAACGGCACCATCCGTCACCAATTCAGCATTAAATAAAAGTGAAAGTGACTCAATATCATCCAACCAAAAATCGGACAATGTTACTGGCACCACTGATACCGTAATTATTACGACGACGATGTCATCGACAACGAAAGCAGCCGCAGCAGCACCTCTCAACGAACCGATTCAACTCAATCCCTCGCAGGTAATATGCCAACGGGTCCTATCTCAACAATTCAAAATCAATTCATCATAAAAATGGTCGGCTTGACTTCCAATTAACAATATTCATAGTTTTTTTTTTCGTTCACATTTTCATTGCCTCCGACACACATGTACCATATCATTTCAAGTATGCACCACATATGTACATATTTCCAGACCATTTCTCGGTTTCGGTTTCGCTTTCGTTGCTATCGGCTCGCATATATATACATACCATGTGTGTGTGTGTTTTTGTTCTCTTTTGAATCGATCAAAATTGAGGCAAGCCAACAGCGTTCGACAGCATTTTAAATGTTTCTGCTTCTTGCATTTTTTTTTATTTCTTTGCTTCATCAATATTTCGTTCGTTTTGCGCATATTTTTTGATACTTTTCCATAATTTTTTTTTCCACTTATATTCATACCGTTTACATGCATATCGAATGAATGTGCCGATTGATTCAAGTTTTCGTACGCGCTCATAAAACGTGCGTATGAGATATTATTTATAAGCTGAAATGCTTAATTTTTTTTAGCTCGGTTGAATCTGGCCTTTCATTCGATCAATTTCAGTCGAACTATGAATCAGGCGTGCGCGAGCGCGCTCACTCACACAATGCACATTTTTCATACGCTTACAATTTTTCGTACAGAGGACAGATAGAGCTGATTTAAAAGGCGTGCGCGACTCTTTTTTTTATTCATTCATTCGCAGACACAGGGTTTTTCGTCGTTCGCAAGATAAATACATTTTAGATCTACTTAATGCCATTTATTATATTATGTCATTCTTTTCTAACACGCACGCACTCATTTAACTCCCCAAAGTTGCTATGAAATAAAAAGCTAGTGCTGTTGCAGCAGCAGCAACAACAACAATAACAAACAGATCTTATTTTAAATTGTGTTTAAAAAGAATACGGAGCGTTGCAGCACAAAATAAACCTAAATTAAATGTGCTTTATTTCGATCAGCGATCAAACACACACACACATATATTGCTCATTGTGAACTCTGACAAACCGATCTACTGAGATTCGGCACATACACACAATTAATAAATAAATTAATGTGTTCCCAAGGGGCATGACAGAATATTTACACATTTATTTTCTTTCTCTCGCTCCCTTGCTTTTGATCTATCACCCTTTTCCGTCTCTGCCTCTATTTCTAATTATAAAGCACCCCATTTCATGGATTTCCGCTCGACCTTGAGCACAAACATCAAAATTACAAGCAAGAAAAAGCGCAATTTTCTCTCGTTTTTCTTTTTGAAACGTTTGCTTCCTTGTTGTTAAAATGCAACATTTGTTTGCTTCAATCAGAAGTGGAAAAATTTGGAGTGTGCGTGGCAAAAAAAAAATATCGTCGTAAAACTTTCAGAAGGTCTCATGCGATATATATATGATATCATGCTCAATGCTTTTCTCGAGCTATTCAACATATATCTCGCTGAACGACGACAATAATTGCTGTTGCTGCTGTGGTACAGTTCCAAATCAAAAGCTGATCGAATGAATAAATTTTAAACCTTCAACAACAAATGTTCGCATAAATTTGCACTTTTTATTTACGCACCAAGTGTGGTTGAGCGTTGTACGCCAAACACGAAAAATTGTACGTAATAATGAAAACATATAGCGCATTCGACAAACCAAGTACATGTCAATGCAACGGCAATAGCAATAACAGCAGTATTTTGCGATACAAATCTTTGAACGAAAAAAAAATAATAATACTCAACTAACGCTGCAAATCACACAAAAATGAAACAAGTTGGCTTTACCCAGCAAAGAAAATGGAAAAAAAAACACAGATTGAATCCGGTTGACGGGTGCTGCGTTTTTGCTTCGAACACACATCGCACATTTTAACGTACGTACGTACGTAAGTGTGTGAACGAATTTAAAATCGATGAAAAAAATGGGACACATTTTTGATCTATTAGCCAAAGAGTAAATTGTAGTTGCAAAGAGCATTGCATGCAGAGGTGGTTTGCTAAATATTAATTTAAATATTTGCATTCAGTTCAAAGCATAGACAAAAAAAGCAAAAACATCGTGTGTGTGAGAGAGTGAGAGACTGAATTTGCCTCGATTCACGGATACGATATCATTCACCCTACACGCAACCATTATTTAACCATATTGACTTAGTAATCGTTTAATCGTTTTTCAGTTAGAATTAATTTTTCTTTTCGTCTGCCCTCTTTTTATCCCGTCTCGCATTTATAGGAGAGCTCAGATTCAGATGTGAAAGATGTGCAGTCAGAGGTATCGGATCTATCATCGATATCAGATAGTGACAGCAGCGATAAGACCAATGAATGTGAAAATTCGTTAATTTATATTCGTGATGTGTCAAAGGGATCCTATTTGGAGGAAATGCATGAGGTGCCATTATCAAATACGCCAATCGATCTTGAACAAGAGGAAGAAACTGAAGAGGTTGATCATTTATCACCATTGATTATGGACAATCATACGGTGTTGGAGCACCGTGAATTGTTCAAAGAAAGTTTGAACAATTTAAAAGAATTTCATCCGGGCGCTTCACACTATCGCACAACGTCATTAACCGATTCAACAAAGGATTCACCGGCAACATCAGACAGTGATAGTCGTATATTTTCATCGTTTGAACAGCGTCGTGATTCAAACGAATCGGCCCAACACGATTATAGTTCCGATGCTGTGTCGTCCGATGAAAATGCCAAAGATTCATGTGATGTACAGCAATCAATGGCAAAATTACATACCAACAAAGAGCATCATCAAGAAATTAAGAGCGATGACGAAGACGACGACGAACCCATTGAAATACCCACAGACGAAATGTCAGAGAAAATTGTTCAACAAGTTGAATTCTATTTTTCCAACGAGAACATTTTAAAAGATGCATTCTTATTGAAACACGTTCGCCGTAACAAAGAAGGTTTTGTTAGTTTGAAGTTGATATCGAGTTTCAAACGTGTGCGTCAATTGACCAAGGATTGGCGTGTCGTTGGCTATGCCATTAAATTGAAGAGCAAAATTATCGAAGTAAACGATTTGGGCACAAAAATTCGTCGCTTAGAAGCATTGCCGGTGTTCGATGAAACGATGCCATCACGTACGGTTGTTGCAACCGATTTACCAATCGATAAGGTAACCATTGAAAAAGTATCCGAAATTTTTTCGAAATTTGGTGAAATTGCATTGATACGAATTTTACATGCTGGCGGACAAATTCCGCCCGATGTTCGTCAATTTATGAATAAATATCCGGAATTGCATCAAAAGGAATGCGCTTTCGTTGAGTACACCGAATCGAAATCGGCACGCAATGCAATGGCAATGGAAACCGAAATGCATCTGTATGAAATGGTTGCACCAAAAAAGAAAACTGGTAAAAAGGCTAGTGTATCCAAATTAATTGAAAGCTACATTTATGCAAACACACCACATACAGAGAGCGAACGTAGTCGCCCACCATCATCGGCTGCAAATAATACCGATTTTAAATTACGACGAAATAGCTCAAATTTCTATGTGAAACCAGAACATTTGTGCAACAATTTACCATCATCGAATCCACAATCAGTGTCACCAACAATGCAAATGCATCAACATGTGCCGTCACTACAAAGTCCACGAAAATATTCGTTTAACAATGATAATTGTGAACATTTTGGACGTCGTGTAAGCAATACAATGATGGGCAACAATGATTTATCGCGTAAGTATTCAAGCTGTTCCGAAGGTTATTCCAGTTGCTCGGAAATGTCACGTCGAACATCAAACTGTTCGGATATGTCACGACGTACATCTAATTGTTCCGATGGGCCAATGTTTAATCGTCGCCTGTCCGGATGCTCTGATTTTTGTGCATGTTCACGTCGTTCGTCACAATGTTCGTCCGATCAATTTCGGCGCATTTCACAATGTTCCGATCACAATCGTCGTTTTTCAAATACTTCCATGAACTATGATCGACGTATGTCGAATGGTTCAGATGGTGGCCGTCGCATTTCATTTGATGGTGATTATGATCGAAAAATTTCTGTAGGCAGCAATGGTTGTGATCATTATCGAAAAATTTCCGGCACATATGATTCAATGCCACGCAAATATTCAAACGGTGATTTGCGAAAAGTGTCCGTCGATTCGGGATATGAGCGAAAATTCTCAAATTCTTCCATGAATGAATATGGCTCATCGCCACGATCACGTAGCAACAGTTTTTTAATGAATACAAATAAAAATAGCGAAAATCTTGTACGAACACCCATCGGACCGGACGGCAGCAAAGGTTTTTCAACGCGAGCCAGAAAAGTCGGACAAGTCGTCGTGCCGGTGTAGAATTATTTCGATCAAAGTTTATTTAAAATATGATGCGCATGAGTACGCTCCAACCTTCTCTTACGTGTAATTTTTGTCATTTCTTTTGCTTTATATTAATTTTATACTTGTAATTTAATCTAATTAGGAGAAAAAGTGTTTTTATTAAAGAGAAGAACGCAGTTGATTTTAGCAATGAATGAAATTTTATTGTTGGAGTTAGTCGATTATATACAGAATGATGTAATGATGTAGCAATTCAAAAAAAAAACTCACTGCAAGTGGTTCATATTTTTGTTTTGATTAAGACAAACAAAAAAATTGATAATTGATACTTACAAATTAGATCTATACATATTTCTCAGATTTTTTTAAATTCCGATACATTTTTAGTAAACTAGATTATTATTGTACATGTGACAATGATACGATATACGATGTGTATTCTCCTAAAAAGGAAAAAGAACTCAACTAAGAAAACATTGCCACCGATCGCAATAACAAAAAAACGATTTATGGCATTCTGTAAACGCAGGAAAACAATTTAGTTTTACTATTACTTATTAACAATTGTATACAGTTGAAATGATCACATAAATTTAAACGTAAGAAAGTAAAACAACAACAAAAAATGAATAGTGATCTATTTTGGCAAAAGCAACATTGAAAATTTTCGATTAATCGAAAGTAAAGGGACATCGCTGTGAATCTAAAACAAAATGATATGTGAACACTGTATTTAGAATAAAATTGAGAGAATTTGGCTGTCGAAGCCAATCTCAATGTGAATGTGTGTGCGCGTATGTATGTGACACAATAATGTACTGTAAATAAAATGTGTGGCCTTTTTTTCTCTTTCACTTTCGATATCGTGAATAATTCGAAATTTAAATTGTCGATGACAACCCGCGTCTTTCTTTATTTTTTTTTTTTTTTTTTTTTGGCGAACATTCAGAATCAAATTACCGAAATAAAACTTCTTTGCGACAGAATTACTTCTGAATGAAATAACAAAATCGAAAATGAAGAAGAGCATTTACAGTATTGCTCAATTGACATAAACATCATTGAGCCAATCATTTTACTAAAATTAAAACGAAACAAGAGCATGAAACTATTTATTTTGATTCGAAATATGGATATAAACAAAAAATCTATAAAAACTAATTATTTTCTCTCCTTCTCATTAAAAGCTAAGTTTTAAGTGAATGTTGAACCGAATGATAGTGTGAAAATGTGTTCGTTCAGAACTTATTAGAAGTAATAAGAAAATCAGATTTTACTTAGGTGAATTGTAAATATTTACAGTTAAACAAATAAAAAAAATATATAAAAAAAATCAAAAAAAAAAAAAACAAATAGATCGTTTACAAAATCATTGTTTTGCTTTTATTGAAACAGGTTATCAGTCTGAAATCGAAAATGCAATCTCTGTCAATCGCAATTCTATTTGCGGAAGTTCCATGAGGGATACACGCCGAGGTAATTATTAGTATGGCCATTTCCGGACTGGATCGTATTCAAATCTATCGTTGAAAATGCACACTTTCTCACAGCGAAAACAAATCATTTCTCATTATCTTATTCAGCAAATAATGACTGTGATTTCATTTAGTCGATGCGTTTCATCTTATGCACAATGTATACAGAGAGCTGAAGGTGATCAAAAACAAGTATAGTTTATAGATATTGTATGCGTCGATTAATTATTCTGCTGTTCATTGCATTCACCGTATTTATCATCTTGTTTTCAATGTCAAACAATAGAGAAAGAGAATTCCCCGAATTCACAAAACGCACATACAAACTAACTATTAATTGTATTGACCTATATATGTTTTGTTTTTCGCTCGTATCGTAAGTTACATTGTCGACTGCTTTTTTTCAAGTTGGCGCTATTTTCGTTGGATGCCGCTTTCGATATATATTTTTCTTCTTCTGCAAAGCTTTTAAAATTTTGCCAACTTCACGCATGTAAGAAACATATCAAAACATTGAATTTTTTTTAAAATTGTGCAAGAAGATGATGCGAGATTTAAAAAAATTATTATTATTGTGTCGATTTTTTTTCCTATCTTCTTTTGTCTAGCGCTTTGACCAGTCTATTGTGTTTCCGTTTCGCATTATTGTTTGCTTATAATTTTTTTGTGTATGTTTCTGTTAACTTTAACATACACACAAATAATCACATTGGTCATGGACGGATTTGGCGAAGATTTTGATCAGGCTGATGTTGATCCAGCTGCCGAACTTTTGTCACGTAGAAAAGATTAGATGGCTGGTTTGGGCACCGGCAAATTTAAGTCAAAGGACGTAAAATAGACCAGAAATTCAAGAAAGTATTGCAATTGGGTTTGGCACTTAGCCTGAATTCAAAAATAATAAGACAATCTCATGCCGTCATCGCGTAATGCGAATAGTCCTGAATTATTACTACTATATTTTATCGTCGATAGCACCATATTTGGAAGTTGATTCTAGTCCGATTTCGGTAAAAACATTCGACGATCGAACAACCGATCCAGAGCTGACTAAATACTTGAATCACAGTTACTTGGAATAGCGTGGAAGTGCAGCGATTATCAACAATTAAATTTTGTGAACTATTATGTTTCACTTATTTTACCGATTACAAAAGTGAGCATTTACCATTTAATGAGAAGAAAAAAGAAGCAAAATTAGCTGAAGCCAACAAAGTAATTGGAAATGTCAAACCAACAAAAGATCCGATCGAATTACCATCCGATTTTTCAATTTGGAGCAGACGGCCAGGAAAATAGTGGCCCCGTATTCCGATTCAGTTTAGCTGAACATTTGCAAAAAATACGAAATTGGTCCTGTTTGCGATGAAAAACTGAATCTCCACTACTTTCACTGTTCGAATCAATGAATACTATTTAATTTTTAATAATTTTGTCATTTTCGAGGAAAAAGTGAAAAAAATAATAAATACTTCCAATGTCGATGTTTTCCAATTTTATTCAATATCGATGTTTGATTTTCCGGGCAACTTCAACCTGAAAACGATTGTTTCAAAGATGCTATTGATTAAGCTTAGCATCTCGACTGTTAAATTGTGTATTTCAATGTTTTTTGTATGAAGTTGTCGAGATATTTCAAGAGGCAAATCATAAATAAAAACTTGATGCAACTGAATAGTTGAGATGCATTCTAAATTCTTTAAAACCAAATATTTCAGCCAAAATAATCAAAAGTCGACAAATGTTAATAAACACGACCTCACTTCAAACGATTTGTATTTTTTTTAAATCACAAGATGACAACATATTTTTTGACATTTGCGTTAATTGTCATGTTCAATGTTGCCAACTTCACGCCAGTTTTCCAGTGTATGTGAGCTTGAATAACAAAATTCTTTTGTCATAATATTCGATTAGTATGATAGAAAAAAGTCACTTTTTGAGTCATAGTCATTGAATTAAATTGAACGAAACTGCGATTTATCTTGTCAAATGCAAGAAAATCCAAATTGTTGTTGTGAACGGGCGTAAAACTGTCGACTTCAGGTGTTCAATTCAATTAATCTTTTTTTATCATCGAATACATCGAATCGAAGCAATCAACATGCAAGAAAATCATCCAGAATTGTATGAAGAGGTGAAATTGTATCGAAATGCTCGCGAACGTGAGAAGTACGATAATATGGCTGAACTGTATGCACTAATAAATACGTTACAAAATTTGGAAAAAGCATACATTTGGGATTGTATTACACCGCAAGAATACACAGCATCATGCTCAAAACTATTGGTGCAATATAAAGTGGCCTTTAAACAAGTTCAAAGCGATGAATTCCCAGTAAGTATTATTACGATTTAGACCTTTTTTTATTTTATTTTATTTTATTGTGAGCGATAAACAAATCATTCTAATAACAATGGTTTATGTTTTACATTTTCACTCAACAGACCGTGGATGCCTTCGTAAAGAAATTCCGGCTGGACTGTACAGCTGCACTGGAACGTATTAAAGAGGATCGCCCAATTACAATCAAAGATGACAAAGGGAACACAAGCAAATGTATCGCCGATATTGTCTCATTGTTTATTACATTGATGGATAAACTGCGTTTGGAAATCAAAGCAATGGACGAATTACATCCGGAATTACGTGATTTGGTTGACACAATGAATCGTTTGTCATTGATCCCATCGGGATTTGAGGGCAAAGAAAAGGTTACCAATTGGCTCAATACATTGAACGCGATGCAAGCATCTGATGAACTTAGCGAATCACAAGTGCGACAATTGCTATTCGATCTTGAGACCGCTTATGCGGCATTCAATAATTTACTGCACAGCACATAGAGATTATCATTATTAAAAAATGTTACTATTCTATTCATTCACGTTCACAAGTGAATCAAACTAACTCATTAAGCTTCTTTTCTTTTTCTTTCAATTTTCTTTTAAATTTCTTCGTTAAGATTTATAAGATATGTAATTCTTATACCAAATAAAAAAAAGCAACACACATTTCTTAACAACCAAAACACATCAGATTGTTCGTGTTTCTCTCATAAATATATCAAAGTGAGAGCAGATTTCATGCTTACCTTTATCTTTTGCTGTTGATTTTTGTTCACATGAAAAAAAACCACTGAAATAGAGGAGCATCGCAACATCATCTTAAAATGCAACTCCAGTTCATCGACACTCTTTCAACACGAAATATGGTCAAGTTAAATACGTTACCTTTACCAAGTGCCATTTTATCATCAAAAGAGTATGCATAGCATGTACCAAATGTCATTGGTTACTAGATTTGTATGAATTATAGAAATTCTGACGAAAGGATAAAAATAAAGTTGATCTATCATCGTGACCCCTTCAATCTTGTATTCTTTATCAAAATATGAAGGAAATGCTATAATCTTGATAACAAAAGAAATGTACGGCTCAATTTGTTTGTTTGTTTTTTTTTTTTCATTCATGGTCTAATAACTTTATATCCTACTCACACATCATTGTAGTCATGAAGTTTGAACAAATTGGATCTCATCACATGTACAAAAATCAAAAAGTTGACTTAAAATAATGATATTCCCTTTTTTTACTGTCATCATTTAATAAAATCGTTTTGTTATATTCATGATATTTTCACAAAATTGATACGTTAGCGTGCACAATGTCATGTTCTGTTTTTTACTTTAGCTTCGCCTATTGGAAGGAGACCCTTTACACATAATCTGTAATACAAACAAACAAACATACACACAATAATTAATTATACCATATCGATTAAAAGTGCAGATTTGGTGTTCCATTTCTTTTGCTCGTGCAAAATTGGATTTATACGATGAAAATCAATATGGAAATTTCTAAATTGATTGTATGTAATTTCAACAAAATTCAAGAACATGGACAACATTTTGGAGTCGTAAAAAAGTGTGTTCGCATTCTCAATTAATACAGAATACTGCTAGCTGTGTACAAAGGTAAAAAAGGTGCCAAATCGTAATTATAAAAACAACTCAGATTCATTCTAACATACATTTGTTTGTTTGGTTTTGTTTTTTTAAAAAGAAAGTTTTTATTTGTTATGCAAAAAATTTGATTTCTTTTTTTTCTTTCATTTATTAAATTTGTCTAGTTTCATTTTCCCATATTATCGCAATATATATATATTTATATATATAAAAAAACTGGATCCAAAAACATAATCGTACCGAAACGAAACCGAACACAAAATGAAAATAAACAGATCTCAAAATAAGTAATTGTTTGCCGATAAGTCAAATCAGCATATGCTTTGTCCCGTTCTCAGCAAAGTGCATGCATATGTGTATGTATGACAAGGTAAAATTGATCGATCATTTATCCGAGGTGGTGCGGTTTGATCGATTCGAATGTGGACAAAAAGGGAAACATCAAAGGCTTCATCGCACTTGCGTGTATGAATGTGTGTCTGTGTGGGTGGGTGTATGGTGATACCGAAAAATAAAATGTGCTTCCACAAAGTGTATGCTGCATCATTTATAAAACTGTCTGTTGTTGATTTGGTATGTCTCGTTTTTTTTTGTTATTGTTGTTGGGTGTCGTAAATTTCGATTTTCTGTTCAAATTTCTTTTTTATTTTGCATCATTTTTTGTTAATAAATTTTCATAATTCAATTTGTTTTTAATTATAATATAATTTTTGTTTCTTCTCCATCTTCATTTTCATCATATATGTACTTTCCACACTTAAACCTTATTTCAATTAATTGTTTATTATTATTTTTTAATTTTTTTTCTGTTGTTTTTACTATCATTTAGATTATCAATAGCATTTTTTTCTCATTTTTTTCGTGTACTTGTGGTTAAACTGTTATTTATAATTACTGTGAAAAAATCTCCAGCTCATCATTTTATCTCAATGAAAGTAATCTTGTTTTATTCGTTTTTTTTTTTTTAATTTCTCTGTATATTCTTCATCTGTTCTCTCTCATCTCTCACATTCATCATACTCAATGTAGATTTTTGTTTCTGCATGTTTCTCTTCAATTAAATTTATATAGCTTAATTTCGAAAAAAAAATCTATCAAGTAAATGTGTCTCCCATAATATTATCCTCGAGAGATTTCATTTTGTTTTTCTCATCTCACTGGATTCAGTTTTTGTGTATGTGTGTGTGTCTAGATTATTTTCTGTTTTGGGCTGTTGTTGATGTTATGTTTTTTTTTCTTCTCTTTTCTGATGATTTAGTTCTGTGCGGTCCAGTATGATGGTGAATAGCCTTGTTTAGTGCTGGATTTTCCCTGGCTACTGGTTTGTTGTCTTTGGCCGGCATTATTTGAGTCCTATTTTGAAACGAATGAGAAAAAGAATTAAACGATGCAATTAGTAAATTTCATAGTAAATGCCTGCGATTTGAATGATTTTTATTTGTATGGTTATAAATGTATACATGTGGATATATGTGACATATGAACTTGTTTTTAAATAAATGTTTTAGTCGTTGCTTCATTATTTGTTTGTGTCGGTCATGCTTTTCGGATCTTAGAAGAATGATAATGTGTTTGTGTTTACAATTATTATCAACAGTCTATAACAATCGGATTTTTGGTGATAGATCGATTGACACATTTGGAAATATACATATACAGAATCAACAAAAGATTAAACGTTGAGCGAGAGACATAGAAAAAGTGTGTATGTATGTTTGTGTGTGTATGAGAGAGACATGATATCTTTCTATTACATCATTTTCATAAGGAAAGTCATGAGAGAACTACATACAGCAAAATACAAATTAATGTTATTTTCAAACAAATCACTGTCTCTTTTATGTTCGAATGCAAACTTGGTTTAAAAATAATATTAACGAAATGATTAGCAACGATGCCATATTTCAAATGATTAATGTCATAACTAGTAAAACCAAACGGTTGTGTTCATTTCTACAGTTTAATTAGGATACACAAGGTGTGCGAGAGATACAGCAAAACGGAACTAGGGAGGATTAAAAAGCATTTTGAATATTAAAGCTTCAACAGATCTTAGCCTTCTAACAACAACATGCAGCAAAAAAAAAACAACTAATTATTACGAGGAAAAAAAAACGTTGTATTACGCAAGAGTTATGCAATGATAAATGATAAATTTAAAAATAAAAGTGTGAAAATGGAAATTGAAAATTAAAAATTGAAACAAAATAAAAACAAAAACAAAAAAGAAACTTACCCTTTTTGATGAGTTATAGACTCGGCCGTCCATCTAAGGATGAACAAAAAAATTGTAAACCAAAAACAATAAACATTTGCATGCAAAATAAAGTATTGTTTGTTTGTTTCTGTTTTGTTTTGATTGAGTTCAGTTTTTTCTCACATTTTTTTTGACAAAAAATTTCTTTCTTAAGCTTGACTGTTTTGATTTTTTTTTTTTCATCTTAATTTTTTTTGTTGTGAATTCTTTTGTTGTGAAATATTGTTTCTCGAAAATAGTCAGAGTTTTGTTTAAAACTAAAGATTACATTCAATATATTTTTGTTCTTATTTATCAATTGAATGGAAAAACAAATTTCAATTGATCAAAACCAAAAAAAAAACATTGGTCTGACTAAAAAGTAAGCAAGGAACATTTAGGTGCAAAATACGAACAAATAAGTGACAAAGAGAAAAAACTATGCAAAAAATGGACTTCAAAATATGTTTTTAAAGAAAAGGTGTTTAGAAACCAGTCGCAAGGAGAAAAAACTCTACTTCTAAAAAATACAACTAGCTAATTTGATGTACGTTTTGATTTTCATTGTTTGTTTTTTTAGCACACAATCTTAATTAAATTAATAGGAAAACAGTTCTATAATGTGATCAGACATAAATTAAAATTGCAAATTGAACAAAAATGATGTGTGTAAGAGTGAGAAAAGAGAACAACATCTCGACTACCATTCTCTGTGTTTGTGCCATGCATTTTTCATAGGAGAATAATAAAACTAATGAGCTAAGTTTTCGTTGCTAATATAATTCAATGTCCCCGCACGAACAACGAGAGAGTGAGAGTGTGTGTATGAGAAACAGAGATAGAGAGAGAGAGAGAGACGGAGTAAAAAAACAAAGTTCTTTTTAGATAAATAACATTACATTTGATTGGCTCTTATGTTTTTTTCTCAATTTTCGACTTCATTGTAAATCACTTTATTTTTCATTAAAAAATCTCAATATTTTGTCGCTCTTTCAATATATATGTATGTGTCTGTATCGGTGTGTGTATTGATTTTGGTTGGCTTGGAAAGTTGGGTGTAAATTCGGTCATACGTGTATCATCATCGTCATCTATAAGTATGTGTGTGTGTGTGTGTGTGTGTGTGTTTGGCTTGAATTTTGTATGTTCTTCGGCAATTACGGTGCAATAGTCATTTTGACTGTTTCATTTTTCATTAGCTTTATAAACATATAATTAATTTGCAGATTATATTTGTTATGTTTCTTAAATTACATATCCTACTAATTGAGCTGTATGATGTCTTGATATATTGTATGTTTATTGGTTTATTTAAATTTTTTGTTTCCAATTATTTTCATTTGTTTTACTTTTTGGTTCGATTCGTGTTCGTTTATCTTAATTTTTAGGCGAGATAACCTCCTTTATTACATATTTCTCATACTTTTCATATTCTGTTAAGCATTATTGCCTGTTCTTTGCATACTTTTAATACAATTTTTTTTCCTTCCATAAACAATATAACGTTTTTTTTTTGTTTCCTATGACGCCGT
The DNA here is from genome assembly GCF_009176525.2 of Contarinia nasturtii. Lineage (NCBI taxonomy): Eukaryota > Metazoa > Arthropoda > Insecta > Diptera > Cecidomyiidae > Contarinia > Contarinia nasturtii. The sequence goes on from NW_022197486.1 coordinate 9,147,381, forward strand.
GAACATTTACATTCGCAACACGTTTTTTTCTTTTTCACATTTGCACAAAAAATATAACTCCATAATTCTTAATAATTCAGAGGCACTTCGGTTTGATTCTCTTTTTTCCTTCCATTCTGCAAAAATCGCCGAATTTTTGTTTCGTTTCATTATTTTTTGGTAGCATCGACACATTACTTTTATGTTCAATTAATTTCACAAAGCAGATTGTATTTATATTATATTGTTCATTTTCATAAATATTGATTCTTGGTTTTTAATTTAAAAAAAAAATAGAACTTCAAACAAAAGAGGTACGTAAAGTCGAAAAATTCGAGTAATTAAATCTATTGAATTAAATTTAAGTAAATAAATTTATCAGTTTTTTCGTCGTTTTTTTTAAAAGAAATAATCCTAAAAAAACAATAAAAAAAGAAAAAAATACGTTTTTATTACTTCATTTTATAAAATATATGATATATCAAATATCCGGGTGATTTGAATGAAATTAGCAACTTAAAAATTAGAACGAAAAAAAAATTGATTAGGCAAAAAAAACGGTGGTTGTGAGATGTGATCAAATCGAGAGAAGAAAAACAACGAAAAGTTCCGAAACGAACGATTCTATACGCATCGATTGCTTGAAGAAAGAAATGTTCATTCATTTTAAGAACAAAATATATTTATATATTGTTTCCTTGCTTAAGTGTGCACGCAAAATAAACACGAAAAACGAAACAAAAAAATCTAACATCACATTCGACTATAATAATAATAAAAAATTTGCTAAACACAAATTATAAGAACAAAAATAAAAAAAAACAATTGTTCGAATAAAAAAAAAATTATGAAAAAAACCTTCACCAATCAAACTAATCATTATGTACTTGGGCCAAATGCAATAATCGAATTTAGAGAAAGAAAAAATAAAAGAAAAATGGTTGAACAAGCAATTTATGACATGCAAATTCCATCGCGTGGAGTAAATGTAAAAAATCTAACTAATACGTTCAATAAAGTATATAAATATAGTATTCTAACAAAAAAAAAACTTCGTTCACTAGAAGTAGAAAATGAATAAGAGCTCCAATCGCAAAACAATACAATTTAATTATATTCCTCTCCATAACATAAGAACACACACTTCTTTTCATCATTCGTAAAATAAAAACGAAAAATTTGATTTATATAATGCTGTATGCGATTTCTCTTTGCGTGTGTATGTGTGTGTGTATTTTTTTATTCCAATAAATCTGATTTTTCCTTCATTCTTCAAAACATTATCATCATTTTAAGCAGCAAATTATGGACATTATTCATATGTTTTCAACTCGTCTCACAGAGAATTAATATAAATGAATTTATTAATAAAAATAAAAAGATTCTCTCCTTTGCTAGTTTTTTTTTTCATTTGGTTTCTATACAAGATTTCCAATTTCGTCGAATGATGATATATTATAGTTAAATCGATGTGTTAAATTACAAAAAAAAAATAGATAGAAAACATTCGATCGAAAATCAGAAAACAATGAGTTACACGAAAGAAAAAAAACAGTTAGAAACAAAAGGGAAAAAATAACCAGAGAGACTCTTATATGTTAACTGTGTGGTGAGTTATTTTGAACAATTCGATTTTAATTTCTTGTTTGATTCTGAGATATATATATATATTATAGAGTGTATGTGAAAGAGAAAGAGAGATATTAAATTTGGCGATGGCTCACCTGATGTATGTGTTGCGGTAAGTTCATGTTATGCAAAGCAGCTGGCATAGCTTGAATGTAAAGTTGTTGTGCACCGTATTGAGATGTGGCTCCGGCATTTTGTCCAAATGGCGGAGGTGTATTACTATGGAACGACCCTTTTTCATATGACTGCAAAAGGAGTAACACCATGATTATTTACAAAAATTGACTTCTTTAGATATTAAAAAAAAATCCGTTGAGAATAACGGCCAATAAAAAAACTGAATAAATCCATCGTCGTCGTAACCAATCAATAGTTAAGAAGTACTTACATTGACTTTGCTTAAAGCAGCATGGTTTTTATTACCATACATTGATGAGGAAATGTCCGAACCTGTACCACTTGGTGGTTGATTCGATACATTTTGTCCTTTCGATTGTTGTGTACCGCTACCCGGATAAGCAGTCTTTGTATACTCTTGTGTTGATTGACCAAGTGCATCATAACCAGATGAACCGTACGCACTGTTGTACGATGGTTTTGCGAATTGTGCATTTGACGATGCATTCGTAGCTAATTGTTGTGGATATAGGGCTGGAGTTCCAAATTGATAGCTTCCGGGCATCATGTTTGCACCATAGAAATATGCATACGGAAGATTCAACATTGGACCACCGGAACCAGTTTGCTGTGACATTGTACTAGGAACATTGCTGACTGGACTCGAATTATTATCGGTACGAGTGAAACGGCCATCAGACATTGTGGAATATGCAACTGAACCCAAATTACCATCACGCACGCCAGACGCACCAAGGCTGGTTGGTGTCTGATAATTTATGTCGTAATATCCGGCAGGCTATATTTTTGTTAAACGTCAACAAACATAAAAACAAAATAAATGGAGAAGAGAAGAGAAAAAAAAGAAGAAATATGCACATTAAACAACTATAACCTACTGAGTACGTAAGCGCACAGCCGTCAAATGCTCTCTGAACACAGATAATCTGCATTTGAGAGTGCGCTATACGTGTGGATTGTTTTTTATTTTTATTTTTTTATGTTTTAAATTTTGGTTTTTTTGTTGGTAAATGGTTCAAATGGTAAAAATGATTTTGATGAAGAAAGTAAAGAAGGAAGGACAGAGTGAGTATCAATTTTTTGTTGTTGTTATTATTGTTTTGAGTCAATTTTTTTAGAGCAAGTGGAAATGTGTAAGTGGTAAATAATATCCCAAAAAATAAGTTAAAGTGTATGCATTTTTTTATGTGTGAGTAAGTGCGTAAGATTATGATCAAGGATGCAATGGGTACTAAATTTTGAAGGCAAAAAGTAATAAAAACCTTAAAGAATTTGGGTTAAATCAAATGAAAAAAAGAATGAATCGAATTGATTGTTTGATGGTTATCGGGATTGATAGATTTTTAGTGTGTGTATGTGTGTGTGTGTGTGATTTCAGAATTTTTTTTTTTGGCGAATGGACTCACCACATGCGGCGGGATTCTTTGTTGCAACATCTGAATATCCTCATAGGAATAGACAGGCTGCTGATAGAATGGCATTCCAGTCGGTATATATTGACTAACCATTGGTATATTTGACACAACATTTCCACCTCCAGTACTTTTAGCTGTGGAATTAGTCACCTTTGTATTTGTCAATCCAATTGATGGTGAGCTCAAGCTGCTATTACTGTTACCGCTTGTATTACTGGCCGAATTGTTGGCTCCAACGCTTTGCGTGCTACTTGACAATGTGCTGTAGAACGATAAGTAAAAGAATAAAGAAAAAGAAACAAAAATAAAAATCGAAAAGAAACGAAATGCATTAATAAAATGTGGTGAGACAAACGATTTACGCCTTAATCTAGTTAAAATATTTTCTATTTGTTCATTTCATAAGGTACAACAAATAACAATGAAAAATCCAACCAACGTCATATCTTTTGTTTTCTTGAGTTGTTATTAGTAATACATAAATAGTATAAGTGAATAGGTGTGTGTATGTGTGATTTATGTACATTAAAAAGCTGTTACAATATAATACAAAATCATATATGATCTATATAAATAATTTAATTTGGGTTAATGAGCCAGATAAATAAAATCAGCGAGACATATCAAGTGGCAAACATTCCAGAATTATGGTGGGGTTAGAGGGGGTGATCAAAGCGGGTTAAAAGTCAAACGTACCTGTCATAGATGGTTGTTACTGGCGTTGAGTCTTTATTTATCTTTGAACCACTAAAGCTACTGTACTGCGATGTTGATGTATTAGTGTTTCCCGTGTACCTAAAGGTTACCATGATGCAATTTGAATGGGGGGTCATTTTTTTGTATTGTTTTTGTTTAGTTTTTCGGACAAATATGTGTGATACATGGACATAACAACAATTGAAACTTTAAATACCCGCATATTTACTGATTTACATTCAACTGTACAAACAAAGGTTCTTTTTTTCATCATTTCGATTTTAGTATCTGTATCGACAATTCGATAAATGTTTCCTTGGTGCAATATTGATGCCTTTGTAATTTGTCATTGAAAGTAAAGTGCAAACGAACGAACGATCGAACGTATGAAGATAAAATACATTTATCGAATTGTTTATACTTAAAAATTGAAGGTGCGCACATTACACACTCTGAGTTATTGTTACTTTCTGTTGTTTATTTGTTTGCGATTTTTTCAATAATTTGAAATGTGTTTGTGGTGATGGTGATTAATGAAATTCCATAAACGATCGAAAAAGTGTGAACGTGTGTCTGTGTGTGTGTGTGTTTTTGTGAGTGAAAAAGAGTTGTTTCCATTTACTTTGTAGAGAAAGAAATAAATAAATACAAACTCTCTAATAAAATTATAAAACACTTATGATTACGGAGTGGACGAAAGAGATGAATAAAAATGATGAGTAACGATAATGTACACACGCAAACGTGCGATTATTTACTTGCAGCTTGGTTTTGTGACTTTTTATTTTGTGGGCAGAATCGAAACTCCGCTGTCCACATATGAAAATGGATTTTCTTTTCATTTTAATTTTTTTGTGCAAAATTCTGAAACTTACCCTGAATTATTGTTGTTAAGACTACTGCTTCCGTACACACAGTTCGGGTTATTTTGATAAGCGCTCGCTTGCGTTGGATAAACAGATGACGTCTGGCTACTCGGATATTGATTCGACAAATATCCGGTATTCGCACTGGAACTGAACATACACGCGGTACGCAAATAACGAATTAGTCGAGATTAGCATTGATTAGTAGAAAAAAGACATGGAAAAATTGTAAGAAAAAAAAAACAATGTCAACTTTTAATAAAACAACAACAAAAAGAAAACATGTTATTTGGTTTAAATCAATTGAGAAAAGCGATTTGAGGTTGTGGTGCGAATTGAAAAAAAAAAACACCAAGCTTGTGAAATAAAATAAAAAATTTGCATTTTTGCATGTGTAATCAAAAATTGGTTTGGATTTTCACATTGATAATGATCGAGGGAGGCGACGATCAAAGAAATAAAAAATAATAATAAACAAATATAAAAATGATATGGACATTTACCTGGCATTATTCACTGAAGTGGTGTTGCCAACCGATGTTGAACCGCTATTCGATACATTCGTTACACTACTTGAATTATTAACACTATTAGTTAGATTGGATTGTTGCGTTTGGTACGAATTCACCGATCCTTGATTATAGGAATTATATGTATTTGTTGACGACGAATAATTGGAACTGTTTGAAGCGGTTTGTGTATTTGCATAATTTGAATTGTTGTACCCTTGTGGCGTAACATTCGATGGTTGATAAACGGTCGACGTTTTCGTGTATGTTTGATAGGTACCTGCTGTGCTTGCACCATTCCCAGATACAGATGTGGCATTTACATTTGATTGGTTTACATAATGATCAGACTTTGTTAATTGTTCGAGCGCTACAGAAGATTTGTGTTCAGGGAAGAAAAAAAAGAAGATAAACAGGGAATATTTTATTAATTTTTTTGATTTGATCTAAAAATGAAAACGAAGAGAAAAAAAAGAAAATATTTTAAACGAAACTTACCAGCGCTAGCATTGGCCAATGTGTTAGCTGATGCAGTTTGCGTTTGTACAACGGAACTATTTTGACGTTGGCTATAGCCGGACGATGACAAATTCTCGGATTGTCCGGCCAATGAGTCGGGATTTGATATCAATTGAGATTGGTTCAGACTGTTCGAACCTTGGGACTTCGATTGATAATCCGATGATACATCAGATGCTGTGACATTTTGTGAATTATCAACTATATTTGACGATTGGAATTTATCGGAAATCGAGTCGAACGTTTCTTCCGAGCCAAAGTCAAGCGCACCAAATTGTACATCCAAATATCCAATATTGCTGAGCGTATCGGGCATTTCCACAGCCGACGATGGAATTTTCGATGGTGGTGGTACTCGGGCACGTTTACTATTACGATTAGCAACGGGTTGGATTTGTGGTTGGCCGGCAACTACTTGATCAGCATCGTTGATGTTCGATTTATCTGCGAAATGATCATTCGAATTATAACGATTAGAGAAAACGGAGAAAATGAGTATTTTTTTTTTGTTTTCAAATTTAATCGTGGTTAAGTCATAACATTTTATCGCCAACTTATTTTAAACAAATAATAAAAGCAAAATCAAAAAAAATAGATAGGGAAAGAAATGATGAAATTCATGACTTACAGGCATATGGCGACGAATACTGCACAGCACTGACTGGTTGCGATGATAACGAATTGAAATACTGAGATTGTTCGGCAGACAATGAGGACGAGTTCAATGGTATATCGATAGCTGGTCGAAGATGCGATGCATTCGTGGACGATTGAACATGAAGATCCGAATATTGCACCTGATTGCTGTTATTATTGGTGGCAACACCACCAACACCGCTTCCACCACCAACCGATACAGCCGACGGTGTGCTTGAAACAGTGTTCGCACTGTACTGTTGAACCAAATCGTCATTTGTCAATTGTGACGGTGGACTGAGAATTTGCTGCTCTAAGCCCGGCGGTGCTGACAATTGTTCGGCATGTGATAATGTTTGATTTTGTACTGTACTCGGTGTAAAGACTTTGGTATCAGCCAAAGAACCTGTGTACTCCTCATTATCCCAATCACCCCATGTGTCATCCGATTTTGTTTGTTCAGCAGCACTCAATGCTATATTATTATCCCATGTATCGACGGCTGTCTCATTTTCATCTTGAGATCTAAAGTAATTGCCACGATTTTGATCTCGTGAACTTCTCGGCCCTAAGCGACTGCACAGTCACAATCGAACATATGAAAATGAAATGGAAGATAGACGAGAAAAAGGGCAAAACGAAATGAAAAAAAATAGAAACATAAATTAAATGACTCATAGAAAACTTGCAAACGATTGCGAAGTACATAATAACTACAAAGTCACAAAACAATCTATAAACAACATTTGAGCACAAAACAAAAGTTGACTCATTTTGAATTTGGCGAAAAATTCTTGGAAAATGTTCCGACATTCAATGAAATGTTGCTTATAATGGTTCATGAGCGATGGAAAGACAGAGAAAAAAGGTGAAAAATTGGCTTACCCTCCAGAACGACCACCTCTGCCGGCACCGAATCCACCGTTTCGGAAACTGTTTGGTGGTCCTCTCCGTGGTCCGCTATTCTGGTTTGATTTGTTATCACCAGAACCACCGGCATTACGTTCATTTTCCCGGGATTCTCTGCCACGCCATCCACGACTGTCTGAATTACCACGTCCAACACGAACATTACCACCGCGATTACGATTTTTCTCTACAAATTTGAATAAAACGTTACTTGACATTGGTGTACTACGATCTCCAATCTCGATTCGATGCCAATCTTTCGATTGCTACGATGTGAACTGATCAAGAAAGTGACACAGGAATGAAAATTAAAATGGTACTTACGGTAATCAGCGTTGTTGTTAGAATTGTTGTTTGTGCCACTGTTGCCGGCATTATTGTTCTCGTTCCACTCGCCATCAGTGGCAGCAGCATCACCCGTACCGGCCAAACGATTCTTTTTCTTTTTCGATGATGTTTCGAACGCACCCTAATTTCAATCACGAAAATACATTGTTAAAATGATTTACAAACGAGCGCAGTTGGTGCGGCGCAAAAAAAAGAATGAAATCAGAAATCACTTACAACTGGAAGTTGTTCGAGCAGAAAAATGACGGCTCGATCGAGATCGTTGTCACATTCGTATAATGCACAACAGACCTCTTCTTCAGTGCGCTGAGTGGTTTCCATTAAATTGGCCACTTTTTCGCGCATTTTTGGATCATCTGAACCGGTGCTAATCTCTGTGATTTGAGCAATTCGAATCTGTTCAGCGGTTGGCTGTTTCACATGGCTGCAAAGTTAACAATAACAATGTATCACATTATTTTTTTGTTTGTTTGTTTTTTTTTTTATCAACTTTCTCAAGAAATAAGTATGTACGTACGTTGACGACGTTTTAATGTGAGTTTTGTTGAAACACACGAAATGGAATATCAACAACAACAACAAAAAAAAGTAACAAACGACTAAATGCAAAAATACTCACAGCTGTGGTTTCTCTTTGTCTGTTTTGGCATGATCTGATTTCTTCTGGAAATTGGTCTCATTACCACCGCCACCACCACCTGTGGTTGATGTGTTTTTCTTATTAGTTTGATTGCGACCTCCGCCGCTCGATCTGGTTTGTGTGCTCATCGCTATGTACACTGTATTTACAAGTAGCTGTGAAATTGAAACGGCACACACCGAAAAATAAATAAATAAAAAACCAACAACAACAACAACTTAAATGAAAACGTAAGTGAACTTAAAAAAAAGTGTGATCTCGATTAAATTCTGTGAATTTTGCACTGTTTTAAAAATGGTTCCTAATTAATGGGTAAAAGCCGAACGTCGTTGCATGCTTTCAATTGCACCATCCGCAATTTTCGTTTTTTTTTCTCTTTCTCTATTGTATATATATTTTTTTTGTATGGTGAAATGACATGCGAAATTGCATGATGTGATTGAATTGGTTGCATACCAAAAAAATTTTTATGACTTGATATTTTGTAGCAAATTGCGATTGATTTGTAATGTTTGTCTCACTGAAACGAAATTTTCTGTGTTTTTCCCGACGACGAAATCAAATCAAAATTTAATAAAAATAATACGCAGGAATTTTTCAACTTCGGTCGAACTGGCAAACACATGCACATAATAAATGTACTAAATGTCGAACGAATGAAGAAAAAAAAAAGCGATGAACAGAAAAAACTCTCTCGTAAACGCGAGATTATGAACTCGTTGTGGTCGTCGTCGTACCACCACGTTTTAATGGTGTGTGCGATTTAGGTTTTGTATGCGTGATTGTGTGAGTGCGATGAACACAGTCTATGTGTCGTCGTCGTCGTCGTCGTCGTCGTCGCTGTTCTCGTCTCTTTTAAAGTTTTTCGGCGTTTTACAGTATGAAGTTGCAACGACAGGTTGGTACAACTGTGTCGCGGTATTAACAAAGAGGCCGACGTTAAAAGAAAAGTAATGGCAATAGCAACAACAACAACACCAGCAAATGTAATCGAAGTGAAAAAAATAAAATAATAATACCATCTCTCACACTTCGAAAACTCTCTTTTTCATTTCGCCGTCGGTATTTTCAATTGTTTCCATCCATTTCTTTTCATAATTTATACAATTTTTTTATGATTTCGCATATTCTTTCGTTATTTTGTTTTTTTCTCTCGTTGATTACTGTGTATTTTATATTGTTTCTTTTATTTTCAATCGTCGTTGTTGTTGCTCTCCTCACCTCGCTTTCTTAATAAACGCACTCGATAGTGCACACACACGCACACATATATGCATAAATACAGACACAGACACACAGACACACATACCAAATCGTGCTCTCTCACCACACTCAACCAATTATTCACACACCGTTATGCATGTTGTAACCAAAATTATGTGTGTATCAAATTGTATGTAATTTTAAATGGAAAAGAAAAAATTTCTTTCCCTTTAAAGCAAACGGAGAGAACGAGATACAATTCAATTGAAGAGAATTGTGAAAACACTTTCACGATCTATTTTTATTTCGATTATGAATTTGTCGGCAATAGCGAGAAATATCTATATAAATATACAATTTGCATTTGGCCGACAATCAATCACAAATCCATTTTGCTAATTTGTATCGCGCACTCATAATATAAATATCGGCAAAATTGAAATTTCGAGAGTCCGAAAAAACGCAAAAAATCAACATTTGTTCGGCATACACATGGCTCACTGACCGAAAGACAGCGAGACGGAAAAAAAATCATTTTCAGAAAATTGACGAGAAAAAAATTATTCTTCAGTCAAACATTGAATGTAGTGTGTAGACGCCATTCTGTCGCAGTCAAAATCCTTTTCGACAGACAACCAAATCATTTACGAGTGTACAATTGTGACCGTATCCGCGACCAACCAAAAAAAAACTACGAATCGCATTTTTTTCTCAATTTAACCATCACACATCAGCAACACATTCGGCTATTTACACATTAATTCACTTCTTTTTTGAAAACTATTTGATGATAATTTTTTATTACTGGATTTCCGTTGGTTTGCGATTTAGATTTATTTTGAAAAATAATAAAAACTAGATAAAGTTGATGCCGTCCGTACCTGCATGCGCTAGAACTTTGTAATGAATAAAAATTGTGTGTATGTCGTACATTCAATGAACAGCGTTTTGTGAGCGACATTAAACGCACGCTTTATTTGGGTTTTTTTTCAAGCGAAGCGCCCTTTTCAAAATACATTTATGCAATGCATTTTAAATCGATGGCATTCAATATAAATTCCATCTTTTGCGGTTAAATTGAATATTTTCAATACGATTTGTTTTTTATTTCGATTGATCGTTAAAAAAATCTCAAAAATATCAATGAATTTTAATGTGAAAAATATTTCAATGTCTCTTCTTATACAACAGGGTATTTAAAAAAAACATTACCATTTCGTGAATATATAGGAAAAATAGGAAAAAATATAATAACAAAAATCAATTCGTAATCTCGAAAAGAAATCAAATGCAATAAAAATTCGTCTTATGACTCATATATGTTCAATGGTATTGAGGTGTATTTGCGTTAATTATTTTTCACCGTCGCAAAGTTGTCAGTTTGTCTAGGGCTTTTTATCATATATACATGTGTATCTAGATAGGCGTATATACGGTGTATAGACGTACAGTGAACGGTATGGTATCCGGCATGTGTGCGTGCACATTACTCATGCAATGCAAACGAGAATCATCATCACGATTTACACCGAACAAAGACATAAAATGGCGTCGGTTTATTTCCATCGGTCAAAAGCGACATTGAATGCATACACTTTAGATTTTGACAATTCGGTCTTTATCTCACCCAACATCGTGAAACTAACCTCAAAGCGTGTGTTTTTTGGGAAACGGGACAAAAATTGGCAATATAATCAATTGAATTACCTGAAGCAATTGGGATTTAGTTTTAATTATTGTTGATACCGATTGACGGAAAATTTGTGGAATTTCGAAGGTACTTCTTTCACCATAACAGTCACTTCTTTTTTGAAATAATAGTTTTTTTTCTCGAACATATCAATTAATATACAATTGGTATCAACAATCCGAATCGTTTTTCTTCCAGTTTGTCGAGACTAAATTCATCCAAAATGTGTCGAAGACTCGTAAAAATGTTGCACAAGGGTGCTGGTTGTGGCACTTTTTTCAAAAATTCCGCCAAATCAATTCGTTTGGTGAACAGAGGATGCACAAATCGACCATTTTACCATATTGTCGTCGCTGAGGTACAAATTTTAAGACACACTCTCTTCCATACATATTGTGATAACGACAGCGCTCAAAAGTAGAACACACAGATTGATTAACGACTATGATATTTTAATCAATTTTTTATGACGAAAAAGTGAGAACTTTCTAATTTTTGCCATTTTTTTATTGCTATTTAGAAATTCCGTGAAGTGAAAGACCAGGCGATAGAACAAGTCGGTTCGTATGACCCAATACCAAATGAACACAATGAAAAACTTGTGGCATTGAATATGGAACGCATTCGATATTGGCTGGCTGAAAATAAAGTAAGAGTTTCACCACCGGCAGCAGAAATTTTCGGTGAGTATAATTGTTTTTTTCGAAAATTCGATGGACCTATTCATGTTTAAAACGAATTCATCAGAAAATTATCAGGGCGATATTCTTTTGAACATTTTTGCATCATTGAAGGATTTTTGCTAAACGGAAGTTTAATTTTTCTCAATTTTCGTGCTCAAAAATCGTTTTTGATTTACTGAACTTCTCTGAACATTTCTCGTAACTCTTTTGAAAATGCCATTTTTTTGAAACGATAAAAAACACCACATTTTCCGAAATGATGAGCTAATTGGTTTTTTTTTCTTACCTCTTCGCAAAGGTTTGGCCGGTTTGTTCCCAGTTGCACCATCAACATGCATGAAGGCATGGAGGAATCGTAAACGTGATGCAGAGCTAGAAGCAAATAATAAAGCCGAAGCCCAAGAGACATCATAATAAATAATAGCATTACCGTCATATTTTTTTAAAAATCTTTATCATTTGTATAAAACTTTTAGTATTCTAATAAAATTGAATTAGCTGTGTTTACAAAATGAAACACTTTTATTGCCGTTAATTTTTAAGATTTAGCAGTTATCATCCGCCAAAAATCTATAGGAAAATCGCTAAATTTCAAAATGATAAATAAAAGACAGTTTAAATTGTTGTTTAGTTATTTGAATATGCGTCAAGAAAAAAATAATCGTGCGCGCAAATCGTTGCAAATTTATTATTGTATTGTGTTTTGAGATAAAAGTTGCATCTATTAAATTACAATTGCTTTAAATAAGAGACAACAATCTATATGATGAAAAAGGCGAAAAGTACGGTTTATTTTGACTTCTTGAGTACATCGCCGACCAATTCCTTCGCTTTATCGGCAAATTTGTCAATTGCTTCGTCGGCAGTGTTTTGGTGTTTCAAAAAGTATGGTCGAACTACTCGTTGATAAAGAACTTGGGAACCGTTGTTGGCAGTCGGATATTGGCACCACACGAACAAGATGCACTGTAAATAGACAAGTGTTTTTTTTTTTCATTGGAATTAATAATGTATGCGTGCAGGTGATAGTTTGACCCAATTTTTTTTCGACATTTGATTAATGAAAACAAAAAAGAAAACGTTTCAATTAAAAGGGAAAAAACCAACCGAACTGAGTCAAAGGCATGTGTATGTGTTTGTGTGCTCAGTTTGATCGCGTTTTGTCTATGCGGATATAATCGTATTAAAGTTGTATAAAACAATCGATGAACCTACCTTCCACAAGTAGTAGAATGGGATAATAACTGGCAAGTAGCCGGTGAAAAATTCAAAAACGGAGAAGATAGCATACAATGTCCAGTATACCAATTGTTTGGTGTCATCTTCTTTGGTGCTGGTTTCTAAGGCCTTCAACGAAACGTAAGCTGGATAAGCGACAGCAATAATATTACATAAGAGTTGAGCAGCGGCTCCAAACATAAGATATAACGTCAAGAATCCAGCGACTCCTGTTAATTGAATAAATGAAGAAATGAGAAGAAAAAAGAAACAACAATTACATCATTGCTAATGTCATTTATAAAAATAAAGAACCAAAACATACACCGTTTTTAATGTGAGATGGAAAGGGATCGGGTGTGAATAAAAAAGAGTTCGGTGTATGCAAACGAAAAAGAGAAAGAGAGAGAGAGAGCTAGCGATCGCTAACCACACAATATGACTCAAAATATTACTCGCATTTGTGGCGTTTAATTAGCGGACTGCGTGTAAAAGTATCGTATCAGTCAGTCGTTTCGTGTTTATTAATGTCTTTTCCTACCCGCAACTATACTAAATATATCTGAGTTTACAGTCTCGGCACATTTATTTCAGCTGCCGTGCGTTCTCAACGTGCGACAGAGATAGAAAGTGCGCGCGCTAGAAGAACGAATGAGCCTTTTTCATCGGCGCCCATTCTATGTGCAATTCTTTGCAAGTGTATAAATAAATGACGAAATAAAAAAAACTCTATTTTTTTCAACTTTTTCTTTTTCTAGCCTTTTTCTTTCATTTTAATTTTTCGGCTGTGCTTTTCAAAATGCACGCAACACTTGTGTCACCACACATACGACTTTGAAAACTCTTTATCCATTGTAAATGCCATTCTGTCATACTCTTTGTTTTCTCTTCATTTTCTTTCGTTGTGATTCGGTCATTTTCTTTACTTGTGTGTTTTTTTTTATTTTATTTTGTAAATTTCCCTTTTACTTTATAAGACGTAGTTGAACAGAGGTTTTTCATTTCATAGTGGCAACAGCAAATGCGGTGTCTGCTTTTATAACCTTGCATTCCTTAGCCGACTAATTCTGAACAGTTAAACGGTTTCCCTATTATACTAATGTAATTTTAATAAAATCAAATCTATTCTTTTCTTTGGCTCTTTAATTGCAATTTGGACGAAGAAAATTTTTTTCTATTTAAATCAGATGTCTTTTTTTTGCATCACATGTGGATAATAATATGATAAAAGCGCATTGCCCACCTCATCAACCAATGGCCCGGCAAATGAGTTCACAGATTGTCGGTTAGGTGTGTATGTGATACGTGACAATTTTTTTTCACTCGTCATCGATCGTCATCTTCTAATTCACTCTCTTTACCAAAAATAAAAATTTAACGCACATATACACATACTGCTTTTATGGGTGAAAATTATCATCGATTTTTTTTTCGTTCATTTTTTTATCGCAATAAATATTAAATTAACACACTTACCTCCGAATAAATAAAGCCGTGGAACGCCAGACTTTTCTTCAGCCAAATCTAAGACTTTTTTCCATGGTTTTTCCTTATCGTTAAGGGTTTGATTCAACGATACTTTAATTGCTTCAATTCGTTCTGCCATGTTGCTGACTGTATGCGTCTCTTGTCTATTGTGATGTGACGAATTCAACCGAAATATATGTAATAACACGACCGAAAAGAAAACAGAACAGAAATATGTTGAGAGAGATATTTTTTTATGCGTATCCAAAGAGTCACACAGTGTTTTAATCACACACGAGATTTATAGCCGACACAGAGAGAAAGAGAGTATATGAGATTCATACAACTGTAAAGAGAACTCGTTTCGTGCCAAATGGACGTTCGAATTGATTAGTCGGTTTACTAGATGTATATATTTTTTGTCCGTTTATTAAAGCAAACCGAACTTATGTGAAAGAGAGAAAAAGAAAAACGTGTGCACTTTTATACAACTAATGTGTAGATGTGTCGTTTGTGTCGTTATGCGTGTAACGTCAAACTGTTCTGAAGTTTGCTCTAAGTCTACTATAATATTTCTCGCTCGCTCTGTGTGTAGTCCATTAGTTTTTTCGTCTGTCATTGACATTGCAAAACTGCTTCGTTCGTTCGTTTCGTTCGTTCTTCTTTTTATTTTATTTTTTCCCTTTTCGTGTCTTTCTCTCCTTCTCTTTCACCTTCTTTCGTTCGTTTATTGGGTTCGATTTGAAAGGAGAAGAAAAAAAAATATCTCGGTCTTCTTTTCTCTCTACCTAAATTAACACTCGAACGGTCTTCAGTTTTTCGAATGGACGAAAAAAAAAAATGCAATTATTATTTTCTGATGCCAGTTTTAAATGATAAATATTGGTGAATATCGAACCGACGTCGAAATACCTATATTAATAATAATGGAATAATTTGGCACACATAAAATTTACAAGCACACATTCAATGTTTACTGAATTTTGAATATTTGTTTTTAAAAAAAAAACAGAGATTTAACAAAAAAAAATCGCTAAAATAACAACACTGTGCCTTTTTTGAAGGCAAAAATACAAACTATGCATCAAATACAATCGGTCTTCTCAGTAGAATCCAGGCACAAAGGTCGTTCGAGTGTTAATTCGTCTTTTTTCTCTTTTCTCCTGTCTTTCTAATTCTGCTTTTTGCTCGTGTTTCTTTTCATTCTCGTTCCGGAAAACGAACAAACTTGCAACTTTTAAAAAATGATAAATAAATTTATGCAAAAATGTTTAGAGAAACCAAAATTCCTGACCAATATCTACCGTTTGAATTTCGCAAGAATTAAAAGAAAAAATGCGAAGTGATCGCACACACGTCAACTGATGAATTTTAATTGGTTGATTAATGAAATTGGAAACAATAATAATCTTGCTCGTACACCGAACAATTTACTGTATTGTTTCTTTCGGATATATGTTTGACGCTATTTTTAGCGGTGCAGGGTTTAAAGCATATATATATATGAATTTGAAATTATTGTATTTTTTTCAACTAATTTTTTTTTTTTCGTTCGTCTTATTCAGTTTTCGATCAGACGATCTTAATGCCATCTCACGGTCAATGTCGAACTCAATCTTCTTCATTTCGTTTGCAAAACTTTTAAAATGCGATCGTATGTGTCGCACCAAGTCTCGGTGTGCATTTTGCATGTAAAACATAAAAATAATAATAATACGAAAGAACACAGGTATATTTGATGTTAAATGATACTTTGGATTTATATTGACGAACAAAAAAAGCAATTCGTTTATTTTTCGCATTTCGAGATATCTTGTTGGCATGTAAAAGAGTAATTAGAAACTGTATGCGTTAAAGCAAGAGGCGCCGATAAATTTGTTTTTTTTTTTTATGGAGAACATTTTTGATAAACGAAATAAATCTCGATATAATCCACGGGATCTTGCTAGCGATCGTTATGTACAGTGTACACAATTGGCTCGAATGAATTGAAAATGTCTAATCTCTTACAAAATGAATCGGATTTTTTTTTAGAAAATGATCATTTTCAGCAATAGACTATAAATAGAAAAAAAAAAACACTACATGACGCTGGGTAAATCTTTACAAATTCACGATCACCCGTCGATCATAATAAACAATTTTCAATTTGCAAATCAAATGATATTTATCAATATAAAGGTCTTACATTTAAATTTCGTTTGTAATTTTCGAATATTCACAAAATGGGGAAAAGAGATTCACAATCCAACTCAACAAAATGTTTAAATAGTACTGCAGCCAAACGCAAGTACAAAGTACAGGCAGGCAGGCAAACAGACAAGTTAATAACTGAGTCAATTGTAGATAATGATATTTTGAAAACAAAACTGTTTAAATTCCAATTTATTGCATGACGATTATAATAGAGACTCACATGAATCATCTCATATTGTTGTATTTTTTCTTATATATTTTTTTTTATTTCTCTTCGAGTGATGAGATTGCATTTGGCACCAAAATGAATGACACCGAAATTATTGTAAGTGCATTTCGGCGGTAATTTAAAAAAAAATTAAATTATGTTGCTGAGATTTTGCATTTTTTGGCAATGAAAGTGTACTGTTTGGCTGATAAGAGTGATTCTATTTTCGTACATTTTTACGAGAGAATTCATTCTTATCAACTTTATGGCATTTATCTTCCAATATTTTTTTTCCGCATCAAATAAATACGAGTATGATATATTTTTATTATTTTTTTGTTGCATTCGAAATAGTCCTGAAGTTGTTTCACATTCCAAATGACTTTGGATTGGATTGTGTGCAACCCAACCGGCTAAGCCTATGAAGAGACAAAATGCGAATTCCCCTCATCTGTGCCATCTTGTATTCCATAGTTGAACTCAATTTAGTTACAATGAATTGAATCGAAAAAGAGAAAAAAAACAACAACAGTAACATGGCTACATAGATCTGTTGACCAGTGAGATACGTATAGCAATGGAATGAAAGAATGAAGAAAGCGTATATGTGTATGTATGCATCAGCACGCATAGATGTACAGCTCTGTGTGGCCGTGCTATTGTTGTTGTTTTTTCACTTTTTCATTTCAATGCTACAGAATTAAATTCAGTTTTTGCATCTAATTCACACTAAAATCAGATGGCGCTCATTAGCGAGATTCGCAAAAAAAAGTCACCAATCTCATACAAATATACACCGGCTGGTGCAACCAATATTCATGC
This sequence comes from Contarinia nasturtii, assembly GCF_009176525.2. Classification (NCBI taxonomy): domain Eukaryota; kingdom Metazoa; phylum Arthropoda; class Insecta; order Diptera; family Cecidomyiidae; genus Contarinia; species Contarinia nasturtii. The sequence continues at coordinate 9,165,152 of NW_022197486.1, forward strand.
TGGTTGCACAGCCCAATGCATTTTTGACTGCATTACTTTCAATCCTTTTCTCTTTTTTTGACATTTATGCATTTCACTACGGCCAACACAATCGGGAAAAATCAATTTTACTTGTTTTCATCGAAAGTATGTATTCTGCATCATTATTAACAGAATGATCTGATATTAATGCATATCGATATGATTATTGTGAAATGCATCGTGTGTGAATTACTATAATTATGTAAAAGAATGATATGGTATAAATGCATTTGAAACTTGTACATTTGAATCAAATATTTTTCTTTTCAATTCGAAAATGATCACATCTCATTCTCTTTTAATTATAATTGCATTTCTTTTTCATTTTTGTATATTTTGTTCTTTTTTCTACAGTAGTATCTTGATTTGTAATAAAATTAACGATCTGGTCACTCGAGCAGTGTCACTTTCTCACATTTTTCAATAATATTTACACTGGCTACAGAAACTTTTCATTTAATTATCATTTTGCTGCTGTTATTATCATGCATTTCAATGAATTTCAATGGAATTTACGGCTAAGGCATTAAACCACCTTTATCATCATTTAAAAATTAAAAACAGATAAACATCTAAAAGAAAACTATAAAATAATTATATGATTATATGACAGAACGTTTGCGTTGTATTCAACGCAATAAAATATTCTTGTACAATGTTCAAATACAATGATGGTAATTTTGTTTTTTTTTTGCTTTATCGCTGTTTTCATAGGCCGTTGTTTCAGTTTCTGATCTTCCTTGACTCATGAAATTATTTGGCCAAATGGACAAAAAAAAACATTTCGCGCAATTAAAATGCGTTTGAAACGAATAAATGTACAATGCCATTCTGTTCGTTTGATGCGGCGTGTTGAAATGTGAATTGGCTTGAATGTGTCACCGTTGGGGATAGTGGGTCATGACGCGATTACGCAGAGTGTGTTGTTTGATTTTCTCAATGGCAAATGGTGATGAAAAAGAAGAAGATCAAAGAGTGGCAATTTGGTGTTGGCCTGGGTGCGAAGGCTGCTTAAGCGATTGACCGATTTTATTAATTTTTTGTTTCTCTTAGTTTCAATTTTTCGAAATAGAAACATACACAGAGAGAAAGAGAGATAGACAGCATGTATTTTCATGTGGTTTATTATTGGGCATTGTGGAATGTCTCCTACTGCATATGGCATTAATGTGTCCACTTTTCTTCGTCTCATTTAATTTTGTTAAACAAAAAGACACTTCATCTCATGGTGCATAACAGGAAGACACATTTTCTCTTTTTATCATATTGACGATGCAATTACTTGGTTTTGGCTCATCAGTCCGATATCATTGAGAGATTTGCATGCATCGATGTCCACATCCAGAGACCAACACACAGCACGCGAAAAAAAGAAAGAATTTCAAATGTGCTCTTTTAACGGAAAATAGAAATACTGATGGCGAGAAAAAGACAACATTCGCAACAGCACAGCTTTCATCCGGCCAATGTGAAAATCCACCAAACTAAACAAACAAGCCATTTTTATCATCAAAAGGTACGTTGATTTGTGCGAAACGGTTTTTTTTTGTTGTTGTTCTCTTCATTTCTCCCAATCGAATGGCATCAAGAGTAAACGAAGCTATTACCTAGATTGGACACACGATTTAAACGAAAATTTATGCAGGCAACAATTGCAATTCGTGTGTGAGTTTTTCGCCAAATGTATGTAATGTTCACATTCGTTCAAATGACACAAAATATGCCAGATATTGCGCACACCGCTCACAAGCATTTAAATGAGAATAACTTTTTCCGATCAACCTGCTGAACAAATGCGATGTGCACAAACCAATGGGCCCGGATCACACTAATGCACCTGAAAGTGGATTCCGATCGAAGAAGAACAACATTTCACAATGATGCACTCACTTATTGCCATTTTATGGGAATAGATGGATATATAAATAATGTTATCATTCAGACCAATAAACAAAATACTAAAATGTATGATGCACGTGTGCATGTCGTCGTCGTCGTCACCGCCGCCGTAGTCATCATCATTATTATCGTCGTCGTCGAATGATTTGGATGATAATGGGTCGTTGCATATTCATGCAACACAGGTCATGGCTCATGATTGAGCACCGTCGCCGACATGATCATTTCTGATCAATTCAATCGATTCCTTTCAATTTTGTTCATTTTCTTCGACAATAAACACGGAACACTGTAAGGCGAATGCCTAAAAGGTAATCGTCATTTCAAATGCCATTTTCCGAATGATTACTTCGGCATGGAATGAGAGAAAAGAGAATAACATGAAGAAACATGCAAGGTATCAGTTTTCTATCCATTGAATTATGATTATCTATTTATATCGAAAATTTATGGTGCTCGCATAAACTAAAATCGAAATCGAGAACATGAATGCAGTAAAAGTGGAATTTGCTATGCATTCTGGGATTGAGTCAAAAAAAAACGTGTTCGATTTATATGTCATTCGAAGAATTAAATCATGTGAAAGAGCTTTTTGGCATTTTTTTTTTGCTTAGATAGAAAATATGTTGTTCGGCATTGAAAATCGCCTTAATGTATCAAAATCGCGGAAAATGTGCTTTCCTTGACATTTTCTTCGAAAAGAAATCAACATATATTATTGAAAGAATACGTTTCATCTTCATTTAAAATGGATCAATCGATTACCAATCATAATAGAAATCACATCCATTTCTCGATCAGAATTTGTGTTTAATTGAATTTAATTGATTAAATTTACCCTAAACGGATCTTGTTTGTTTGATGAATCGTCGCTTTCAACATCGACACCGTCCATCTTTCGCGCACATCAACAACCAAATAAATAAACAATCGGCTTCAACAAGAGTTGCACATGATATTGCAATAATGAATGAAATGGTATCGCGTGAATGGTGTGACTATCACCGGAATTCAAAGAAGATGAAAAAAAAAGAAGCAAATGAACGAAAATACGGCGAACGCGAGCTGCTGAAGTTGGCATGGAATGATGATGGAGAAGAAGAAGAAGATCAAAGAGTGGTACGTCTGCACTTCCATTCGATGTGCGATAAGAATGAATTTTTGTTGTTGCTGTTATTGTTCATGTTTCATCGTACTCGTACTTGTACAATTTGTCGAGGTATTGGGTCAGGCACGGTTTGCGTTTTCCATATAAAATGTTCGGTGTTGAGTAAATTTGCGTCATTCATGTGTTGGGCTTGCTAGCGAGATGGTAACGTTATTATAACATACGCAGAATAAGAGGTACAAACAATTCCATCCACATACGTGAATACGCAAACACAGTACTCACTTAAAGAAAGCACTTCTTTTTCATTTTGGTTTTGTTTCGGTTTACACATTCTGAGTTCTGAGTGCGTCCGTTGAATATAAGAAAAAGACATCGTTTTTCATTCGTGTGTTTTATTGTTTTAAATTTTTTTTAAACATTTCCTTCTCTTTTTTAAGCCATCGTTAAAAAAACTTTTTGTTTTCAGTTAAAGGCGTTTCGCATGCAAGTAAACTAACATAAAAAGGTGTTAATTCTTGAACCTTTTACATACGCGATTTTGTGTTATACCTCGGATCCAAAGATAAAGTACAAACACGAGCAGTAAACGATTGGCAGACAAACCGACCATAAGAGCCATCGTGTATGAATAAAAGAAAAACATTCGCAATGATTTGGTGGATACAAAACGTCAAATAAATCAAAGATAACGAGTCAGTGCATTGAAAAAGATAATAAAAAAAAGTTAGTTATTAATTTGTAAAGAATAGTTTTTTGAGAATATAGTGACGATTGGATTATTTGCAAACAGTAGCAGAAATATAAAAAAAAACAAACTCAACATGATTATATCACAAAGAACTTTTATTTTTTTGATATTATTTGGTGTGACGAATGTACGGTGTGAGACAACAAAATCAGGTGAGCAATTTTAAAATTGTTTTTCTACGTTGATTTCATTAAATTCAACTATTTGCGAATCAAGCGCCAAATCGAGTGCATCAGGATTGATTTGATTTTGAATGATTTTCACTTCTTGGATGGTTTTCCATTGAGATTAATTTGATTTACCAGAAAAAAGAAAATTATTTTTGAAATTCTCAAAAGCCCATCAGCATTATGATTTTAAAATGTGAGCCAAATTATTGTTTGCAAGCCAAATGAAATGATGGGCGCTAAAATAATTTTCACCTCTAATTTGTTGACGCCGATTGAAAAAGAATTATTCATTATATTTTGAATCCAATTGAGACGAACTAACAAAAACCCAAATAAACGACATGGAACAACTGGCTAAAATATAGCGCATAAATGTAAACGAAAAATGACCTCAATTCGCATATAAATTTATAATTGAAATGTTTCATAACTGCACCAAATTAAAAAGCAGAAGAACTTAAGAATGTGTTAAAGCACACACACACACACACATGGTGGTTTTTTGTTACCCAAATTAAGACTTTTGCTCGTCTGCCTCTATATAGTCGGTTGTTTTTTCTTTCTTTATGTCGGTCTTTTTTGCTTGGCGTTGATTGTTGGTGTCTTGCGGGCCCATTTTCCAAGTTCATGTATGTGCGCTTCAAAATTGAATTGACTTGGAAACATATTTGTCTACCAACTGAATCGTATTTATTCGCCAACAATAAAAACACGTTTCTTTCAGTTACGTCTGGATAAAAATCGGCCTACGGCCGACTAGAAAACAAGAGAATAGAAATTGGGTGGCTTGTGTAAGATTGACCACACGATAAATGAACAAAACGTGAAAAATTAACAGTACCATTTGGTGGTTTTCTTAATGGCGCCAACTTAACGTGATGCAATTTTTATCGGTTCTCATAAAAAAACCATCAATAAATTTCTTCGTTATTCAATTGATTCCGGTCATGACATTGAACTTTATTTTTATTTTTGCAAATGCGCGCACCTCACTGACTGGTTCCGTGGTATGTATCCAAATACATGCCGATACCGCGCGAACAACGGGGAAAAACATCAAAGTACATTGGCATGATGCTTCTGAGCAAATACACACACTTTTTAGAGGTGTTCCCTGAAACGATAAATCAAACTACTTGAAACTACTGTTAACAACTTAAACGAGGCATTAAGTGTTTTCACACATACCATTTGAAGCAACCGGCAACGAGATGTTGATGCTAAACAACAATACCAAAACCAAAGTACCTTCCACATATTTTGCAACCGAAACCGCATATCGCGGAGCGAAAGAGAAATAAACAAATTTAACAATTTAGTCAAATCTAGTGTGAAATGATTGTTTAGTGCATAGAAATTTGATCATGAACCAACATAAAAAAACGTACAATCGATCGAATTTCACAACAGAAAATGCAAATGATTAGATACATTTGGAGATGGTTCGTGAATTGCGTGAAAAAAGAAAATAAAATATTTTTCGTACACGCGATCGCACCACAATCGCACGGAAGTCCATCATTAGCGATGATTTCTTATATAGATGGACAACAAACGATGTGAAAGTGAAAATTTTACAATTTTTTCGAATGAAGAAACGAAATCAAAATGCTAACAAAACAAAATGTGCATGTTTCAACGATGAAATTAACATTGATTTCGTGGAAAACAGGAATAAAACATATGCACCATAACGTAACCAAGTGTCATAATGGTTCACGATATTTGCGATCTCACCAAGAAGAACATGGATTCTATACATCAATAATTAATGTCGAACATGGTGTACATTTTCTTTTTTGTATGCGCTTTCCATTGCGAAAAATGATACTCGATTTTGGTACGCAAACTGATGTCGGCATTGGACACAATTTATATGGTTCAATTTCATTTCAATGATTAAAATAAATAGCCTTTTGGTATTTAGTGGATACAGAATATATCGCCTGACCGGATTTAGTGTGTATGCGCAATTGAAGATAGAAATGACTTGAATAAAACCGATTGAAAGCCGGTCACAGACAAACAAGACACATCACCTAAATTGTGTGGAAGATAAACAGGAAAACATCTGGTCGCATTTTGAAAATGCACTCTGATTTCTCTAGATTTGTGCTGTGTGTGTGTGATGAAACGAGTTGCGACTTTTTGCTATGTGTGCACACACGAGTGCTTGCAATGAAATTCTTTTGCTGCCAATATGCCAATGAAATTCATTTATACAGAGCAAAAAATGTGTATCATGTGTGCTTGACTTTGATATCGAATCAGTTAATAACGATTGCGGTAGAAAAATGAAGACACAGAGAGAGAGTGAGAGAAATGAAATCAAAACTCATCAAAATAGCAGCAGCAGTAGAATTTAAATAAATGAAAAAAAAATTCCAAGATGACTAATTGGCATATGTGCATGCAGAACGATCGGATTAACATATTTTAAAAAAATCAAATCCATGCTTGTTGGATGTATTCTCTGTGTTTCATATCGTGTATGTGCGTCATTTCGCTGAAAAAGGCAATTGAATAATATTTGGTTCAAGCACGTGAGATGTTGCATATGTGACCGTGTGTTTTTGCCGCATATGAACAGTAGAAAATCATTTAAAAAAATCTCACTCTTAAAAAATATCATTCAGCGAAAGAGAAAGAAGTAAGAAATGCGCGTATGCGCTCGGTATAGAACTAGAAATTGATTGAAATAGAAAAAGGCGGTTCACGATACAATGTTTAATGTTGCATTCGATTTCGATTCGATCAGATTTCTATGCGATACATTCATCTTTGATGGTCGTTAAAAGTGAGCCTCACAACCAATTTATCAATCACAATATGATATCCGTGCAACGAGCATTAAAAAAAAGAAAAAGAAACATAATCGTGCGTTTATTGCACACTCACACATACGCCAGGCCGGATCAAGAAAAACAAGTCCAAGAAAGAAGAAAAAAATTGTTGAACACAACTAACCAAACCAATTAAAATGTTGTACACACATACTTTTTTTTTCCTCTGCTGGCCGACTTGAACACCTTGTTTTGGTTTTTCTTATTGTTGTATTTAACACAGAAATTCATGCCATTTTTTTCTCGCTTACTCTTCATCATTTTAATTCTTTTCGTTTGATTGTTTTGTTATTTTACTTTTTTTTAATCGTGCCGTTTGTTGTCGATTGCATTTCATCCACGGCATCGAATAACAATACAGAAAACAAGCTATGCTCACGCGCGTACACACATTCATTCATTTAAACCGGTAAAGATCTATATTAATTTTCACTTTAAATTAATCTATCACAATAAGATCGCACACACACACACACACACCACATATCAAACAATAGATGAAGAAAAGAAAAAAACGACCACGGAACGAGCTACTGTAATTAATAGCCGAGATTTACAATAGAGAGCAAAGCAAATGTACGAATAAACATTAAACAATTACACATGCCGATAGCCACTTGTCTGGAAAACAGGAATTTACCATTTGGTCACGCAGCATGTTCCAATACACAGCTCTGATTAAATGAAAGTGTTCCATTTTCATTTGACCAAATAAAACGCTGAACAATTTTTCTTTATCGATATAGTTGATCTTGATAGCGTCTTTTATTTTCCGACGCGCCATTCCTGAAGATTTCATTCATTCCGTTTGGATTTTTGTCCGATTTCTATTGAGAAAATTCAATCATTTTCTCTTCTCCATTCTCCAAGCGATTCGTATAGAAGAGATCGTTCGAATTATCAACACTTATTCTTTTAATTTACAATAAGTATTCATGTCAAATATTGTTCATAGCCAGATATGTGTGTGTATTTATTACGAACATCGATATCGTTGACTTTCTTTTCACTCACATATGCCAAAAATAAAAACAGAATAGTATTACAAGTACCCCGAATTTCACTAAATCATTCGAATGTTACCCGAATTTTATTATTCCCAGACAAATGATTTCTTTCATTCCCGCACATTCGAAAGAAGCAGTGTAACATTTATAATCGCACACGTTCGAAAATACGAAAGACAAAAAAGGCCATGCATACATTATTATTGAGACGCAATGTGGTTCTTTATTGGTTTCATTCTTATTCAACAAACATAACACCAACAATGTAGGTTAAATTCATAACATACAACACATCCGAAACAAGAATTGAATGCATTAGCTGTGCAACGAAAACGAAAATCCAAAGCCAAACAGCGAAATAACCCAACCCAATTCTTTTGGGTGATACAGCAGAAATCGTTTCAGACGATGAATTCTTTTCGTCAATTACTTGCGATTCTTACGTTTACTCGAGAATCGTTTTCGTATTTAATGTGCAAAAGTGGATTTCAACGTATAAGATCGACTTGAATTTCAATTTTGCTGATCGCAAAATATTCCCAAAGAATGAAAGTGATGGACTCGGTCTGTGTTTCTGGAAGCACTTGACTCAAGTTGAATATTAATCATTCATTTTATAGAATCTTGAACGTTTAAAACTTAAAATTGATATTTTTTATGTGAAAGAAAAGATGAAACAATCAAAATAAAAACAATAAAGAATGAAAAGAAATTCATTTGAACAGAGTTCATTTCTCAATGATGATTTTTCTTTTTTTTAATGAGAAGCTGTTAATTTTCATTGCAATCTTTAATTTGATCTTCTAATTATTTTCATGAAATTAGTTGGCATTTTGTGATCTTTTTGAGGTCGACCATTTGATTTGATTGAAATATATTATTATTCTTTTATATTGAGGATGCTTCAATATTGAAATTTCAATTGCTGATTTCAAATGAAAAATACTTTATTTTTTTTAGCTTCCTGTGTATTGTTCTACATAAAATACATAATACCCTTTTTGGAGTTTTTTTTTTTGTATTTCTAAATTGATTTTTAAGCCAAATGAAATCTAATGATCACATGTTCATCATGATATTGATCAGTTGTTAAGTCATAAATTCAAATTGTTCATCGAAATCATTGTTCTGTAATTCATTTATTTTTCTTTTCGTTGCAGATGTATTATCATATTTGAATGTGTTGGCCTGTTCAATTAATCAGCAACCGTGGGAATGTATTTATCAGCGTTCGGGTCGATTGTTTGATATCATCAATGATGCTCTAGTGGAAAAAGTAAACGAGCTAAAGAGTAAGTGAAAAATAATTGAAAAGAATCGAATCATTTAATGTAAATAAGTTATAATTTAAAGAATCTGGATGGAAAAAGGTGGACTGCGCGACCAATATGCAAAATGAATGATAGAAATAGGCAAATGACATACAAACGAAAAATCGCACAATCATGGAAATGAAATTGGCGATGAAATGAAAAGTTCACGAGAATCGAGAGAGAGAGAGAGAGAGAGAGAGAGAGATGGTCACATGCATATAAAGAAAGAAAGAAAGAAAAACAAAACCGCACGCGAGTTGGCACCGTATGTTTGAATATCAGGTCATGAGATGAACTGAATGTTTGAAATCGTTAGTAAAATGTAAGAGAGAAATAAAAACCGAGATGGCAAAACAACATTTTATATCCTCAATTTGCAAACATTGCAATGCGAAGATGGGAATGGTTTTGCGCGACTTTCGTTTCGGAAAACTACAACGCGCACAAAAATCACACACAAACCTCAGCCCATTCACTAACCTGCATTTTTCCGATAACGACGAAAAACGATACATACCGTTGTGTGCTGTTTTCCACTGTCTTTTCGAAAATATCAAAATGTCATCTCATCTCATCCTCTTGTTCATTCTCGGTGGTGAAGAGCATTGCCAAAGATTGAAGTTCACTGAACAATGGCAATGGCAATGGGTTTTGCGCCGCATTGCGAGAGGCCTTCGGTTCGGTTCACACATCGTTTTTGCCTGACGTTGTACATTTGGCATATATAATTCAATGGCACACGGGCGATCGTGGAAAGATGCATCCAAAATAAGAAGCAGCATAAAAGAGGCAGAAAAAAAGTAAAGAACTGAATATCAAAATCAAATGTATACGAATGCCATCGTTGTCGTCTTCGTCGTTACTTTTTTTTCATAAATAGCAAACGAATCGTGTCCAACGAAACCAATATCACAAGTGAAGAGACATTTCACTTTTGCACCATGATTTACCGAGTCGTTATTTGTTCGAGTGCCTCCGTTGAGACACACGGCATTTAACCATTTCGAAAATATCATCTTCCCTTGATGAGCGCGCGCTCGATCAAAACAGCAGCAGCATCATCATCAAAGCCGAATGCAAAAAAAAAAAACAAAAAAAAAATGCCACAAGAACGGTGATCAAGCATCGCAATAAATATTTAGGATAACAAGCGCAAAAAATGCACAAGTAAACATATACAGAATTGAACAAACATAAATTGTCAGTAAACATTCAAATACATTATACCATGCGCGCTCGATATCATTGCGCATATTGTGCGCGTTTGGCGCATAAACAAAGGCTTTCACCTTTGGCAATATCAAATGAAAATAGAAATACTTTCTGTTTGCTTATGATCATCGATCGATATGTATAGTTTGTTGATGAAGACTTTTTTCCATCTTCTTCTTAATTTTCCGGAACGAAAATGGTAGTACGACCACAAAATCTGGCATTAATTTTGGTTTTGTTTGTCTGTTGCAATGCAACAGTGGGTTACTTGTGCACAATTGAGCGTCTTCTTCTCTCATTGTTAATTCATCAATTATTGGTGCAGAGTTTATCGTTTCGGCATCGGTGCATACTCTGTGTGTGTGGTGTGTGTGTGTTCTCAATGTATAATTATGCCTGTGGCCGCGATGAATCGGATCGTGAATATATTTCGATGTGAACAGATTGTTTTCTTTGTTTCATCTAATTTTTGCGCGAGCGATCTAACCACTTTCTTTCCGCATTCATACTCGCACTCTTTTCCGTGCATATAAAGATAAAGATTTTAAGTCGTAATTCGAGCATGATGGCCACGGGCAATAGATGCACTTCCTTTTCTGTTAGAGAATTTTTTCAGTGAAAACGAAAATTAAGTCTACAAACCAATTGACTTTATTACTATATACATTTTGTGTGTACAGTGCAGCATCTTTTATCTGTCTCTAACACCTGCTTTACACAATTTTGTCTCTCACGATCGGGTCTTTAATCAGTTTAGGGCACAATCAAAACCGATCATTACATCAATTTAAGCCAATTGAAATGTTCAATTTATCCATTGCATACTTTACAATTCGTTATAAAGTCAAGCTCTTTACGACTTACGCCCGTTGAACAATCGAAAACGATGAAACTATGCGAGGCGCAAGCAAACGTCAACATGAAAGGAACATCCAACGAAAAAATCATCAATTTCAATTAATATTCAACGTAGAACATTCCACATAATCGGCTCTACAAATATTGTGAAATCGAAGATGGTTCACATAATTGACATTTATTTAATGAAGAAAAAAAAACGTGATGAAGATGTAGCTTGTGCCGGTTGAGTGATCGTTTGCGCACTTGCGTATTCACGCTCGTTTGCCTTGCAATTTTCAAGTGTTCGTAATGTGCATTTGCTCCAGCAGAATCATCCGATTTGAACACACACACACACACATGGAACAACCAAATCGAGTAAAAACATGCGATTTTCCTATTCGTGAAGCGATTTTCTCTTCAATGGTCTAAAAGACGAGATGCAACATGCATTGGAATACATTCCAAATATGGTGATGATGAGAGAACAAAAAAAGCAAACTGAAACACTTCGAGTGGAAAACAATGCATTTTAATAAGTGACCAATTTTCCAATGTGTTCCATATTTACACGTGTAGATTTAGCCATATTAATGTAAATCACATACAGATATGGAATTAAGGTTCTCTTCAATATAGACTCTTGATGTAGCTCGCTCAAAATCAATCCATCTATTGAATCGAACACATAACAACAGCAACCATAATCGATTTTGACGAATCATTAAAGGCGACAAATAATGCACCGTTTGATGATAATCACCAAAGCATTTCCAACTCTTCCATCCGCATCCACTCGCAAGTGTCTCATTTGATTCGTCAACATATCATTTCCACCTTGACTGCATTTGTGCGGTATATACTACAGTTAAGCGAATACACAAATTATTGGAACGACAGGAAAAAAATAAACAAAAGTGGAAAAGTAAAAAAAAGAAAATATAGCATGAAAGAAATTCGACGAAATCGCCCATATATATATTTTTTGGGTTTGCAAATATGAAATGCGCACCATGTGAGTAAAATGTGTGGAATGAATATGTTTGAACCGTGAGAGATGCTGTTACTTGATGACCTAGTTGACAGATATCATTTCTATGGCTCACGTTCGAATGTAATTTCGATTCGTATGTAGACATGCAATCGATGCGCGGCCTATCTGCTGAGCTATCTTCTAAATACGGTCGCAATGCAGCTATTGAGTGTAACATTATTATGACAATAAAATGACACACATCCAAAGTATCTCTTTCTCTTAACGTTGCATCGAATGAAACGAAATGGTCGCCCGTGAATTAAATAAACAGCTAACTTCGTATCGTTGTTGCCACATGCGCTAATGTTAAAGTGGCAAAAATCTGGTTTGAAAATCGGCTAAACTATAATTGCAGTTCTTTTCTAGTTTGAAAAAGAGAGAAAAATATGTGGAAATATGTACAGATTGCTACCTGGCTGGCACCACGTAACTGGCAAACGGTTATAGGCGCTGTTCGTCTTTTAATTTATTAAAGTGAGTCAAATGGAAATTGACTGTTGTTACTGCTGCCGCTGATGGCGTGAAGTTATGATATCATAATATGATCTATCTTTCATTATTATCATAACGACTATTCTCAATGACGAAAAAATGAAGAATGCCGTGCATCGTCATCATTGCCATCGCTCAGCATCCAAGTGGCATTACAGCTGCCACTGTCGCTGCACCAATTTACAGAACAAAAATTAAGAGTAAGAGCTACAATAATGGAAAAATCAGTTGCTAAACGGTCACGTTTTTTTTTGTGTTATTCGCGCATGATAATAACCGATTCTTTAGTTCTTTGATGTTTGGATAAGTTATATAAAATAACAAAGAATTAGAAACTTTCTCTGAGCGTGAGCGCGTTCTCGCGACATACACCAAAGAGAATCCGTATGAAGAAAAAAGAGCGCAAACCAGAACATAAAAAAAGACACACACGCAACGAGACGCAACATACACAACGTGTGTATTACATTGTTGAGACACTGTTGTTTAATTGAATCTAGACTATTATTATTATTATCATTGCCATTGCCATACTCACACTTATATCGTTCACATCGTTTGTGTGTAAAGCAAATTAATCAGTTTATTGTGTTTGATTTCTGTGTGGATTGTTTTCTTTCTCCCATAATAATCCGCTAAATCCGTCACAATTCGATGCATGCGGTGTGAATGAATCTCACTTCCATGAACAAATCTCTCTCTCTCTCTCTCTACCTTTCTTTGTCTCTTTTTACTTTGGTTTTTGGCTTAAAAACAACACACAACACAATCGGCGATGTTTTTTAAGCAACAAAACAAACTTACAATTTATACATATGTGATCGAATAAAATTGAATACAATAAAAGTACAAATTAGATTCGAGTTTTTTTTAAAAAAAAAAGGCAAGATCAATTTATTTGCTTTCCCGCAGTGCATATGCATGTGTTCGCACATAATTTTCACAATTGCATACATTTCTGCAGAATAAGAAGAGCAAACATACAGAAAAATTTATTGGAATGAATTTGACCTGATAAAATTGAATTTCATTGTTACAGCCGAAGCTGATGTTGAGTTTTCATCAAAATTGAGCGCTCGTGGCATGAGCAATACGGAAATATCTGGGCTAGAGAAACCGTCAACAATGCTTTCATCCCTCGAAGACTATGTGCGAAATGTGTTTAAAAGGTAAGCCAATTCATTCAACCCTCCTCTTTCCGACCATTTTGTAGTTTTTTTTTATTATTCTGGTTTGACTTCTATCGGCGGCTTTGAATGGTTATTATTATTATTATTATTTTTAATACAGCTTTTCGTCGCAAGCATTAGTCGGTGACGAAGATTTAGAAGAGAGCCGCAAAATGAAGGACAAGAAAAAGAAGAAGAAGAAGAAGAAGCCCGAGGTGGTTGAAGTGGTGCAATACCAGAAACCCGAAATTTATCAGCTGGTCGAAGAGATTCCCGATCTTATGCATGGTCACGGTGGGCATGGCGGGCACCATGGCATTATGCATCATATTGGCGGCGGATTACATAAGAAAAAATACGGTAGAAGCATTGGAGGTTTGTTTGGGCGGTTTGAGGCATCCGCTATCTTTTTGGCTTTGGTTCTCTTGAATGCAACATACAGTTTTTGCTAACAACGACAATGGTTGTGTGGTTGGCATCGGTAGATGAATGTTACCGTTGTCGCTTCTAAACTGTTGTTTTTGTTCGGCCGGCTGATTGTCTGCATTTTTTGCACAGTGGCAAACGATATTTGAACAGGTTTGTCATTCGGATACAAACATTCAAACGAAAAAGATCGGAATCCAATGACAGTCGGATTTGAATTTAGTACAAAATGATCTTTTTCGTTTGTTATTCGTTGGTATCGTATACATATCGAATGGTATGTACACCGAAACACACAC
>NW_022197486.1:9184737-9213497 GCF_009176525.2 Contarinia nasturtii
ACATTTTCACTTCATCTGCAAAGTTAAAATTGAGTTTTCGTTATTTTTTTAGGTTTGAAAACGATTGAATTGTTGGCGAAATTGGGATCATCACATGGTTTTTATACAATTTTTATTTTTATTTCGTTCTTGTTGACTAATCAAAGCATGATTCATTTTCAAATGCAAGCAAAATTTACAGCAAAAACAATAAAACAAAAACATTAGCTTCTCTGAGCACTATTGCTATATTTTCTTCCTCTTTCTATCTATCTGTCTATGTTGGTTATTCTGTCACTCTCTTTCTCTCTCTCTTTTATCTCTCTCTTGTTTTAAGAGCACCCCGAATGCACTCAAATTCTATTTGTGATTAAAAATCAATTCAATAATTGAATTGAACGATGTGTGTTGTTTTTATTATAGTTATTATTTTCGATTTCTTTGTGTGTTTTTTGTGTGTGATCCAGTAGATATTTTTCATATTTCCTTTTATTTAAATGTTGATCGTATTTTGTTTGAATTTATTTGGAAAACTTTTAAATGTGTGTTCGCTTAATGCATGATTCGTTATATTTTATACATTGAGCTTGGTTTGTTGTATTTTTGATTGTTATGTGTGAGTGTGTCGATCGCATATGGGGTCGCGTCATTAGTGAAAAGTTTTCTACTATTTCGGTCATGGACGTACATGGTAATTTTATGTGTGTGCTCGCGCGCACGCGAAACACTACCAAATGATCATACAAATGTCCGAGTTCATTATCAATTAGTCGATTGGTGTGCATCGTATCAAGAAGAAAGCTTATTCGCGGCTTGGATTTGCGATCGCATCAAAACATACACATACACACTCACTCACAAACAATCATACGTGTGTTGTACACGAAAGTGACGTTTCGATTCGAATCGAATGTTTCTAATATTGCGAAAATTGTGACCTCATTCCGGCGATATAGGAAAACGGGGCAAAGGTAAAAAGAAGAAGAGACGTGCACTCATGAAATTGCTCTTAATTGGTGCTGTGCTTAAAGCCAAGATTGAACTCCTACTGAAAATCATCGCCACCCATTTACAAATCAAATTCTTTGTCGTTGCTGTCATTGGTTTGATTGTGAACATCGCCAGATTCTGGGTGGATTTGAAACGTGGCCAAACACCACAAAAGGTACGCATAGTGTCTATTTTATACAATTTGATAGAGATCCAATGATTCCAAAATGCCACACTTGAATCCAAAAACTCAACTGTTTCACTTGAAATTCTACAACAAAAAAAACAAACACATTTTTTTCAATTCACATTTTGTAACATCATTCATACTAATTGTCAAAACTAACAATGGCTCAACTGTTAACCATTAATTCATTCATTCACATTCAAAATTTAACCCATTACTATACCATATATTCAAGTAGATTAGTATGCCATTGATCCAACTGCTACTAGCATTACCAAAACCATAACTCTATATTCATATGCGATAGCCATTTAAATGTAAGAATGCACTTGGTGTAATAAAACTCACGAGTAATTATTGTAGGTGGTTGATTCACAGAAGATACTTTGTATTGAAAAACATGCACTAAAATGCATACAATGACCGAAGATGGACCGAATGCGAGTACCATTGAACAATGCTACACAAAAGTAGTACAAAAAGAAAATAGCCAAAACCAAATTCGTTAACCCAAACCCAGAGTAGAAATGTTTTAGCAAAAAAAAAAACAAACACTAAATATTCATTTTTCATTGAAAGTCACATTCGGAATGTGCCGATGAATTGTTGTTATTTATTGTAAATTTCTCGATTCATGATCAAAATGATACCGGTCGCATAATGTAAATTAAGAATTCATATTTCGATGTACAGAAATCAAGAAATTTTTTCACTTGTCTCATACATTTACATCATATTGCATATTCGAAACGCAAGTCGCTTGATTTAAAATTGCTTGGGATTAAGTTGAAGGTTTATTTTTCTATCTTTCTGTCGCAAAAAACATATAAATGTTTGTTTCAAATAATACAAATGGGTTCATTAATCAAAAGAAGAAGGAATTTTGCAAAAAAAAATCCTTCATTCAACGTGTGCACAATAATCATCCACCGAATCGTCGTATATGAAACGATTAAATTACTCTTGGCTTCGATTCACCAAATTGGTTTTATATAGCAATTATGCCTCTATGCCGTTTAGGTTGCCATCATTGAACACGCACATCATCAGCATGTCTACGAAGATTCGCACGACGACAGCTGGGGCGGTTCGAGCAGCTCGGGCAGCTACTGGAAACGTTCATTGCCCATCGAAAATAATGGTGCCGCTGAAAATGTGCCAGCTACATCGAACTCGGATCGTATCAATGTTAGCTACAATCAACAACGGCCAGTTGCTGTTAAACAAACGGCCGCATACACTGCGGCAAGCGCTAGCAATTATCGACCAACCACGTATGAAGAGTATAATGCAAGTCCACAGCTTGCCACATACACTGATCCACATAGTATCGTGTACAGTCAACAAATGCCACAACAAACTTATAGCTTAAATTAAATTTAAAAGAAAAAAAAAGAAAACGAAACTCGAAAAAACAATCTACAGAAATGAAGAAAATCCCAAACCCAACGATGAATGTCTATATAAATCCAACAAAGGAAAAAAAATCATCAACAAGTCTAACTGTTCTTAAACATTTCATTTCTACTGATTCGCCAATTTAAAAATCGACACATTAAAAATGAACATTTTTTCGATCATTTTACCTTGTAACATGTAGTTTTTAATAATTTATTTATTTATCTATATTTTTTGTTTTGCTTTGTTCACTTGTTTATTTATTTAACTTATAAAAAACAATAAAACGAACATTTTTGATACTACATTCGATTGTTAAATAATTTCTTATGCATCACATTTTCAGACTTATGGCGCAGCACTTGTTTTTTGTAGTTTGTATAAGAGCGTACACATACGTAATAGACTATTTCAAAAAATGTGATCGCACTGAAGCCAATAAATAAACTGCAAAGAAATTTTTTTTTCCATATTATTAATTATGACGAATGTTGAATTTTATTCACATAGATTAGAATAGAAAACCTGTAGATGCCGCCCAGATTTGCTGAAAAATATTCCAAATTGGTAAGAAAGAAAGTTAGATAGATACACTTGACTTGTTTAAACTAAAATAAACAACCTGTCAATGCCAACACGTTTGTCGCAAGATCCTTTTGAATTGCTCTAAATACTTCCCTTCCAAATGAAATGTGTAAGATAATATGCTCATCGCTAAGGCCTTCACTAAAATTCGAAATAACTGGCGATTACTATTTTTTTAAGATCAATTTCATTGAATGAAACCAACTAAAAAGATCCAACTTCAAAATAATTCGGCTGCAAACGTGTTTGACTCATAAAAGCATGATAAGTTATTTCCATACAATTTGCCATGCATTCACAGTCTTTTGTTTCATTTTTTTGTTGGTGGTACGTTGACCCTGAATATGAAGAAATTCTTAATTTTACTCCTTTACAGAAGATTCTTTAAGTTTTATCAAAAAAAGGTGACTTTGTGCACTATTGACAATGTTTATTGATTCAAATCATTCATTTATATCCAACCACAGTCCGTCCAATTCAATTTGTTTACAATTGTTATAGTGCCATCTTTACAAACGTAAATGTGAGGTCATGCATCTATACATCAAGTGCTAATTTTAAACGAAACTCGTGAAATTGTATAAAAACACTTCAATTAGATCAATTTGTTTTCATTAGAAACAATTTTGGCCAAAAAGTGATATTGAATATTTATAAATTACTTACAGTATTTATCGACCAAACATTTAATGTCTGTAAAGTCGCAAACTTTCGTCGTTCTTGAATACATTGCATAATAATATGGTAAGCACTGACACGCCCGTACCATTTTTTTCAAAATGCATTCGAGTCTGCAGCTTGACTCTCTGTATCTGGAGAAGTATCTAAAATAACAATTAAAGTCCAATGAACAAAACTCAACCATAGAGCCAAACATCTTGCGGCAATCTTCACTTTGTGACCAATCAAAATTAAAAACAAATTCATATTTTTGTCAAAACAAAAACTTCAACTTGGACAAAACTCAGTGTCATACTTCAATTGTTTTTCTCCTTCGTATAAGCAATTTCGTTGATCGATTGGTGTTTGACCAACTGCATTCGAACACATATTAATCTCCGGCGCTATGTCCACAAATGTCTCGGTTTCGTGTGACAACATGCTTTCGAATACAGCTATGCTGGCCGATGTGTTTGCTTCGTATATAAAAAACCGTATTCTTTCCGAAGAGATGAATGTCTCGTCATTGGATCGAAGTAATAATGATATGGATGTTCTTCCGTTTGGGGACAATGTTGTACTTTTAATTTGAAAAAAAAAAAAGAAAAAAAATTGGTTCTTTCCAATAAGCACATTCAATTGCTGGACATTTTGTTCAAAAAACTCACTTAAAATCTCGATATCCATTGAATGTACAACAGTTACCATATTGACTGGTTACCGCTTTAAATAAATTTGAACAGTTAAAAGCGAATCCTTCGAAACGACATCGCACAAATATGTCATTGCATGTATTCTGTATGGTATCCATTACACGACGCACTGTATATTGATTCATATCGATGAGATTTTGTACTATTGTTAATTCACTGACATTGTATGTCATCGTCTCAAAAAATCCAGATGATTGCTTGAACATACGCTTTAAACTCTCAGCCGAATATTCCTTCGAATCATAATTTCTAAGAAGAATTTAAAACGTTGAAGGGAACCATAATAGTTGCGAAAAAAGGTGCTGTACTTACATTTCAGAAATGAAAGCAGCTAGACGATTTGGATGAGTATGACCGATAGGACAAATTGTAAGCGCTGGCAAGGGTGCTGTTGGTAACGGTAGGTGATTGGAAGCAACAACCATTCTGGTGGAATTACTCTTGTAACGCAACCAAAAGTGAGCAACCAATATATTACAGAAAATGAAACTCACAATCAGCACCAAACACCAAAATATTCTTCAAAAAAAAGAAGAAATTATCAAAGAAAAACTCAAATCAAAAGGAGTTATTTGGATTAAAATAATAAATTGGAAACAAACTTCCAACTTTAGAAAGTTTGAAGAGAAAAAACAAAACCCAATAAAATATTTGAATTTTTACTTAATTGCAAGTGTGGCGTGTTCACTCTGCACATACTTCAGGCCGGTTATACTTGATACACTAAAATACTCATTGATTGTTTTAATTAAACACGTCATGAACGTTGAAATATTTGACTTTCGCTTTGATTGCTTCATTTTTTTATATCGCGTTTTTTTGCTGTGAAATACTGAACTAATTTTGAATAAATGCAGTTTTTCAAATTTCGTTTATGATTCTCATGGGGCAAAGATTTTTTTCCAGGACATTGTTTCATGTTTATTCGTGTTTGTCTCCTCCTTTTGTTTGTAATTTCGTTCGATGGTTTCAATCTCTAATTGCATGTATTACAAAGGAGGTTATACCTGATATCATTAAATATTAAAATGTTCAGTTTATAGAAAATTTCATGGATATAAAGAGTCTATAATAGACTGATATATAGACATTATTGACATATTTTATACAAAGAGATATGGTGACAAAATAATTACACATATCGTGCAGAATGTTTTTTTTTTTTTGTACAAAAACAATGTATTTCACAGACAGTAATTATAACAGTAGGTTCATTAAATGCGCCTGTCAATCGACATATAAAATGAGCAATAATTAAGCTTTCACATACGTTGTCATCAAGTATTTCTAACAAATCATAAATAGTTTATTACTCTTTTTCTCTAATAATACATCAATATATTTCAATAATTCTTTTTAATTCTGTAACTGTTAGACATCAATTTTCATGTAAATATATAAATGCATCTTTAAGATAAGCACAATTCTCTTTGATCATTACATAAAATATGGACTATTTGCAATATTAAATAGGTCTCTCTAATACAAAAAAGCTATAACAGTTTCAATGCAACCAATTTGATTGGTCGGAAATGGCACCAAATTGCTTTTTCACACACCATGTGTATATGTCAAAACAAACACAGTGAGGAAGAAAAAAAATGCTAATCCGCCTTAAGTAGACCTGATTAATGGAAGGTACAGTTTGGATCATTTGCCATTTTTGATAGCGGCCCCCGGTGTATAATACATTGAATCGATGAAGCAACGTGTGATGTCTGCAACTAGTGATCGATCAGATAGAGTTTGTGCCTGGCCATACAACGCCATCTAATGAAAATAATTGTTCGTTTTTACTCAAATGATGTTCATTTTGCAAATTGTGCTTTTTTTTTTAATTTGAATAAATACCTTTCCTTCGACGGGTTTTCCTGGATTTTTCATGATTTCACCAACAGCTGCTTTAATATCTTTGATAAACTTATCAGCCATGCCATCCATTGTATGCAGCATTGTCACGCAAATGTGAATTCTGTAATTGAGCGAATTTTTGAGATTGTTCTCAAATTTTATTTGTTGAAAATATTATAAAATTCTTTCATCATCTTACCCGGACGGAAATTGAAGTGTGTTTAAATTCCAACCAAATGAACACATTGCATCGGTCAAACGAAAAATGTCAAATTCACGTGAGCCAAGTGCAATTACAGACGTGGCTGGTGTGCCAAAAATAAAAATGCCTTTGATTTGTCGCAAATGACGTTCGATGTAACGTGTTGTGTCGATGACACGTTTTGTCGCCTCTACATAACCATCAATACCAAAATGAAGCATTGTTGCCCAACATGCAGCTATCGAACCACCAGCACGTGATCCATTCACCGTTGGCGATCCATAAACACCGCCCGGCCAATCGGTTGTCATTGTGTATTGATGATGACGATACTTTTTGTCCGAATACAATATAATGCTGCACCCCTTTGGAGTGAATCCATACTGAAAATTTCAAAATTTCAATGAAAATGAATCAACGATTTTCTATTGTTGAATACATGAATGCACCGACATAAAATTCATCTTCAGAACGATTGGATGTAAAAGACCAAATGGAATTCATAACCCAGAAATTTTTATAACATGAAAGAATTCCATGTTCTTCGTTTATCCAAGTGAAAAACGTCAATATTGTGTACCTTATGTGGATCGGCTGATATGCTTGTGACACCTTTAACACGAAAATCAAATGGTGGCAATGGATATCCGGCTCGTTTCATGAATGGAATTAAGAATCCACCCAAACATGCATCGACATGTACAGGGATTTTATATTTTAGCCCCAATGCAGCAATTGCTTGGATGTCATCCATGGTTCCATACGGGAAATTTGGTGCTGAGCCAATCAACTACGCAAGCAAATGCAAAAAAAAAGACGAAATGTTTTATATCTATTTTGATTTTTGTGTGCTGAAACAATAAGTACATACCATGATTGTGTTTTTGTTTATCTTCGCGGCCATTTGCTTCATATTCACTTTGGTTGTAATTGGATCAATGTCCGCGTAATTGATGTGAATGTTGAAATACTGTGCGGCTTTATCGAAACCGGCATGTGCAGTACGGGGCATCACAATATTTGCCTTGTAAATTCCTTTAACTTCACGGGCATAATCACGATACGCTTTGCATGCCATAATCAATGACTCTGTGCCACCGGTGGTCATCTGAAAACCGGAACATTTCTCATAAATTTCAATAGTCTGCTTTTGAATATCTCATACGAATTAAAAAAAAAAATAAACACATTCTTACCGTTCCCACGGTGTTTTCGTCGCCATTGAACATTGTAGCGCACATTCGTACAACTTCGGCTTCCATTTTATTGATGCCGGGAAAAATGTCCGCATGTAATGGATTTGTGTATGCAGTTTTCTGATAGACTATTGACATCAATTCGCATAGTTGTTCATTAAAATTGTAAACGGCACCAGAAACCCGGCCTTCTTTCCATTTATATTCGCCGAGCGACAAATATTTATCCACCTCTTCTAGCAACTCTTCATTGGATAGTCCAAGCAATGGTAATGTCGAATAGTATTCCATGTGAGCGGTTCGATCTTGAACGGATTTTTCCATTCCAGCGGATACCTTCGATACTTCAGTATCGATTTTACGTTGTACTTGCGGCAACAACCGCATTAGCTTAAAGAACTTGTTTTTCGCTCGTGAGCTTATACCTAAAACCAAACATAAGCGATGTAAATCAGAACCAAGGGTAGCTGGATTGAGTTCTACTTACTTTCATCGTGGTCAATTTGCTCCAAAAGCCATATGACGGTCATTAGCGATATAGCTGTAATCGATGCCACCTGCCATGGTTCCTTGTTGCCAAATAAACAATTTATTTGTCGTGTTATTGCATTGAATGCGTTGGATGACATTTTTGATCAAAAATTTGCTCAACTGGAGCTATAACAGAGTTTTGAACAAAGTTCTCGATTCGGTTGTTGATTTTGTATACGATTCAATTCGATTATTTCTTATCGCAGACGTTCGTTTTATCAGTTCAAGTGCTTATGCTATTTTTTGTACTTTGACTTTGATTTGGCACCACAAACGTTTATGACAATTTTTATATCATTTTTTTTTTGGTTATTTTATTTTATTTTTCAAACAAAATTAAAGAATAAACAATGAAAATGCTGAAATTTTCGCATTTATTGGTATGAATGCACATAGCCGTGAAACGTCAAATTGAGAAAGCAATTTGAATTGTCATTGCCATGGGTGCGTCAAACAAACGAACGGATGATTCACAACAATTCGGTGTCGGTGTTCTCAGGTGGTGTGTGCAATCTATTAAAAGAACCAATAATTCGTATTTTTTTTCATGCGCCTTTTTTGGCAACAGAACATTCATATCGAAATGAAAGAACTCTTCGGCCGCCAAGAATACGATAAAGTACAATGATCGCCTTCATCATATATAAAATAAAGAAATAATGAACGCACTCTGAAAATGAAACAATTTTGAATTTGAACCTTACCCAGTTCATATATATCATGTGTGATTATGTGTGCAAAACCACTTTTTTACTGCTTAGATAATGGTTTTCGATTCGATTGGTTTATTTTTTGAATGTTCATTTATTTATGGTAGTTTTATAATCAAAAAACTTCATAATTTTTCATAATATTTTTGCCTTCACAGAAACGGTTTCAAATTGGGTCTTCTTTAGATAATTTCAATTAATTTGATGTGAATTTATTTCGGTGACATTCCCTCTTAAATTCATTTTTTCTTGTCTTCACTTAACTAGTTTAGACTGAACATTGAAATTCATTCTTCTTTTTTTGTCATTTCTCAAAATACAAAAAATTACTTGATTAGGTAATTTTAACATGATCATTCTTTTCATTTCATTCCAATATTTATGTATGTTATATTTTGTCTTTCAATTTTGATTTTACTTGATATTCATTTTTGTTAGATTTTCTCACATTGATGATACAGAAAATGCTTTACAAACGGCAAATCACAGATCGTTTTTTCATGGGATCATATTGACATATTTGGTTCTCTTCATTTGACAACTTTTGATTGAAAGAACAAATCTGATTGATTGAAAGAACAAATCTGAATTAGTTTTCTTTCTGTTCAGCAAATGGTTAAATTTAAGACAAATGTCAAAAAAGTGTCGTTTTGAATTTTCCACGAATTGCTTTGCGACTCGGATATTAGTAGTTTACACATGTCATGACTGATGGCAAATATTCGTCTGGATTCTCATTTGGATCGAGTTTTTTGCGTACGATGGTCAATGGTGGATTGTATGCCTGAAACCGCCAGTCGGTAAACACTTTGAACCGGTGACAAATTGCAAGAATAAACGTTGTTCTTCGCGATTGTATGTGCTTAGTATTTCATACAAATACTGAATGGTCTTCGATTCGGGCGTGAATCCATGGTCGGTACAACAGCAATCTTACAACATTTTTACATCCAAACGATGATAGTTTTTCAAACTTGAGCCGCACAGCACCTTTTGAATTTCTTCGGGATAGAAGAGACGCAATCGTTGTGATTGGAACACCGAATCAAATCCTATTTAACAATGGAAACATTCCACAGCATTAAATAATGAACGGTGAGATTAATAAAATTGTTTATCAATGTTTTGTGTTTGTATACCTTCGACTAAGAGCTAATGGGTCACTAAAGCGACATATTGGTGCAAACTATGAATATTGACTGCAGTATCTCGACTACCACGACGGAGTTCAATGGTTGCATGACCTAGAAGTGTGAAGTTCAAACCCATATCGGCAATTGGACAGCCATCATAATATGAACTTTCAATCTGTTATTTGAAAAAAAAAGAGGAAACCAAAAGCAATGTTACAACGGTCCGTGTACGAAGGAATGCATTGAAATATACCTTGAAATTTTTGGTTTCTTAATTCATAGATGGATTTCACGTACAATACTCTGCAAGCGTTTCAATGAGACTTGAACTTCTAGTGCCACCGACGATAAATCGGCCAGTCCAAGTGAAATGTCTTCATATAACAACCATCGATAGAACGGGATTGAAAATGGTAGATCTAACTATAAATTTAAAGAGAACATGGTTAGAGAACTTTGAATCTGCAAATTTGTGTTGTGGGCGAGCTAAATTGTAACATACCATTCGACTATCCATGATTGTCTTAGCCATAAATTTACCCAAGAATTTGAATTTTGATTTGATGCGTGAGATTTGTATTTGTTTGGCACTATGACTATTTTGCATTGGGAAGAGACCGAGTGAATGAATTCAGATGCGGGAATATTGTCTTCATGTGTAAAGTTGGCATTGTAAAGTGATTCCCAGTGTCATTTCGATTCCCAGTGTCATTTCAATGTATGCACAACACGTAACATGCACAAAGCATCCAAAGATGCATCTTGAGAGATTAATATATCTTTGGGCAGTAAATTCGTTAAAAAAATTTGAATTGGCGAAACAACTTGTTGAATGCCATCGGTCCAATATTCAGACTTCTTGCGTGATGATTTTGATGACGATTTCTCTGAGTGTTTTCAAGACGATGACGAAGAGGACGATGATGCTCGCGTACTGATCGATGTACCACCAACGGCATTACTTGAACTACTACCACTGGGTTGATTATGCGCGTGTTGATTTGATTCTTCCTCAACTTTACGATAGTAAACAGTATATTGTTGAACCAAAATGCTTGCATTACCTATCACAAAAATTCAATTACATGAATGATGCTAATCAGTAACAATAGCATTAGTAACAATAGAATTCCTGTTGATTCAAATAAAATGCTAAAAACCCCTTACTTTGCATTATATCTGACTCTGATTGGTTTCCGATTGATGATTAGCTAGTGGCGAAAACTGACGAATAGCCTGATATGATATATCGATGATTATAGTGGTATCGATGGCGTTACAACCAATAATTGTTGCGATCGGGTTGGATCATGTTGGAAACTCTCGACCAAACGTGACATCAATAGCAATGAATCGCTTACAAAGTAAAATTCATCTGATTGAAGATTTAAGCAACAAAGCGAAGTTATGGCCAAGGCGGATCGTTCGATATAACTTGTTTCAATGTCTCAACTTCTTCTCGTGTCGCGGCAGGACTTCGATTTCTTGGTGATCGCGTAGGTGAATTAGAATGTTCGCGATGACCAGAAATTCGACGATATAAACGATCACGAGCTCTTAAAACCTGGGAATCTGTTCCTTCGGTGACTAAATTACTAGTAGTTGGAGTGTGACCTTTCTTCCATATTACAAAAATGGATTCTTTCAAACGGAGAGAAACAGAGAAATTCTGTGTTTTTTTTTAGGGAATTTATTGTTGTGCAAAAGCGATACTAAACTTTTGAAAGTAACAAAAAACAACTTTCGACCACAAACTCGTAAAACATACAAAAATACGTTTAATCAGTAATATTTCAAGTTCAGCTTTAAATATTGAAACGTGTATCTCCAATCTGTATTTAAATATTGAAATTGGGGGCACATAGGTCTCGTATTGAATGTACCATTTTGCACATGCACATCAACTACGCAATTATCGATTTAATGGATATGTGTTCGTGCAATTTACATGAAGGAGGCCCACATTCAAATCGAATACACGCTCATTACGGGCACATACACAGATTCAACGATCAACAGCAATATACAATGGTTTGTTTACAATCGTCAATGGCTGTTCCACAGTATTTACATCCACATTTTCACTTGTTTCCTGGCCGGTTTGAATGCTCAAAAGGGCTTTAAGCCGAGAAATTTCACTTAAATAATCGCTGTTTTTTTGCTTAGCATCAATCAAAGCCAATGATTGCTCCTTCACTGTGCTGCGTAAATTTTCATTTTCGATTTTCAATTCGGAATTTTGCTCAAATAATTGTGAATATTCATTTATATAATTTATTTGGAAAGATTCAATCGTCTTTTCGGTTAGCTTTGACTTTTTTTGATTTGTTTGATTCGACATTTTTTTGTTTTTCACTTTTTACACAGCGCAAGATATTCTGTAACACAGTTGTTAAACACATTGAACACAGAAATGAATGTTGAATGAAACCGTATTGTTGCCGGGTCTTTTGACATCGAAACATTTCTCGATATTTAGC
Source organism: Contarinia nasturtii (assembly GCF_009176525.2). Taxonomy (NCBI): domain Eukaryota; kingdom Metazoa; phylum Arthropoda; class Insecta; order Diptera; family Cecidomyiidae; genus Contarinia; species Contarinia nasturtii. Next base: position 9,197,353 of record NW_022197486.1, read on the forward strand.
ACAATGACAGCATTTTGGTGTTGCCATAGTTTGTGTAGAGTTTATACTTATGAAAATGAAACGTTCAATAATTGAATGGATGAATATAAAAAACAATATGAATTTTTTTATAGAAGAAAAAAATGAACGCAATGTTTTTCTTTACATTTAATTATCTTCGAATTAATTGAATGCAAATTAAATCTGTACCGCTATCCAAATTTGGGATATTCAGTAGTTTTGCGCACATAATCACACATGATATATATGAAAATTTTTGAAATCGTTCCAAATACAAAAACCAGTATGAACGCTCTGAATATGAATCAGCAATTTGACATTGGATTTTGTACATGTAACCAATTGGACTTTGTTAACATTTTCTGTATTGCACTTGTTTCGATGGAATGCATTTCACCCGTTTATCTATCGGTCAAACCTAATGCTCATGCGTTTTAATGCTTTGCATGTTATTTACTATCAATTCAATCATTGAAGTAATTAACGACTGTTTGTTGCTGTTAAATACGATTGTGCGGTTTTTTTCATTTAATTAGAAAATTCAGTGTGAAATCAACAGTTGCCACATGCATGCTCGAATTTGGTAACATTTCTTATCACATTTTTATTACTCTTAGTCGCTGATCAATTATCAACTGAATATTGACAAAGTAATAAAGCCATAAAAATTAACATTAGTAAGGTGATATTTAAAATATATATATATGGTACAAAAACAATTTCTGGAATTCTATAGAACAAATCACATTGTATTGATTTGACAAATTGCTCAAAATCAAAACAATATTCATTTGCATGGTAATTTCTCGAATTTCGTATTTGAGAGACTAGAAATTAAAATTACCTTTAAAATGCATCGAAAACTTTTAATTTTAAACGGAGAAAAATATATACAAAAAAATAAAATGTTTTCAATTCTTTTAAAAATTAAATCTATTCCGAAGACTGCATGAACATAGCCAACAGAGTTTTTTTTTATTTAGAATTAGAAATAAGTTAGCTTAAGCTAACACGAAATAATAAAATTGTATTTAAACGCGAGCATTTCATATGCCCACTGTACATAAAAAATAAGTCGGAATTTAGTTGAAATAATGAATATTTCATCTTTTATCTAATAATCATTAATTCGTTGATGATCAAATCATTGGTTGAATATTTTCAGAAATACGTCGAACTTTGTGTTCGTTGTAGCATTTCATTAAATTTTATTCTTGCAGAAAATGTTCAAGTGCGACTGAATAACCGGAATAACTGGATGAATTTTATTTATATATAATATATACATCTGCATTCCTTCTGATAATTCTGTTGAATTCTTTTTTAGCCAAATTGCGAAGATGATAATACCGGTTACGGAAACGATAAGGTCTTTTTGTAAATAATTTTTAGCGTTGAAAAAATGGAACCGAGTCAATTATAAACATATAGAAATGTGATTGAATTGATTTGGTGCATTGGACAAATGATTAATTGATGCGGTGGTGAAGGTGTTGAGCCGTTGATGATGGTTGTTGAATTACCCTCAATTGCCTAACCTCTATAAGGCTATGTCTGACTGCAATGTGAATAAATGCATACAAGCATAAATCCAAAATAATTCATATTAATAAACAGACAAAGCCAAAGAGAGGCTAAATATTCAAGGGCCAATTGCAGCAGCGGCAGCAGCGGCAGCAGCAACACCAGCAATTATGATTGTCGTGAATTCAAAGACATTTCATACAAAATGTCCATAAATTACAATCGTTTGTGTAAATCATTGAACTGTATCGACCTCTCCGAAATATGTGCGATTTTTTTTCGTCAATTTTTGCTGTATCTAACACAATATAATGTCGAAATATTGCAATGAATCGAAATAATGTCAAGTAATATATTTTTTTTTGAATTAATGTATATCACATCTGTCGAATCACTGAAACAAACACGATAGAAAATGACTTGAGACCGTTAAAATTTGTTTATAATTTGCGCCCTCCCATTTGCAACGTAATGTAAAGAGCAGCAGCTTGATCTGTTGAGTGAAAGAAACACAACGATCAAGAAAAAAAATTTGTCTACACTATTCAATGATACAGACACTGTGTGCACTGCGTACGCATGCTCCATCGACACGCTGGCAAACTTAGCGTGCGGACTTTGCGATTCAAATTAACACCGAACTCTTCATGAGTAATCCATGTGAGATCCCTTGCGTCTTCAAGGCACATTCCTTATTTTATTGATTGTCATTTCCATCGAGATCATGTCGAAAATTTGTTTTTGGCGATGCATAATCAACAGTCTCGTTTTTGAACTGGAGGTTGAGAACGTTTATTTGACCTTGGCCGTGATTCAAATTTCAACTGGTAACTCTTCTCGTTTCTCCCCCCTCTCTCTCTCTATCTTGCTCCTTTCAATTTCAATCGTTATCACTCATTTTTAAATACAATCAATGATCTCCCGAAGGAGAAAAAATCTTTTAATCCTCAAAAATACTGCACCAAAAAAATGCCAAAAAATTCTTTTTTTAAGCTTCAGTCAGAAATCCGAAATCAAAATAAATGAATAATAAAATACCGAATAAAATTAAAAAAATTGTTGATAGAATTCACGAAATCAAAAAAGGCAGTGCATTGATCAAAAACTTGCAACAAAATGGAATTTCGCACTTTGCGTTTTCGGGTCTTATTTGAACATCACGACCTTGACGAAACTATCTTATACATATTTAAAAAGGTGTGTATGGCATATTCGAATACATTTGTCGTCGACGACGAAAAAAGCATCAAAAACGCAAAAAAAAAAGCATCGACGACGATTAAAAACCATACGCCAAAGAAATGAATAAAAAAAAACTTTACTCAATAAGCAAAACGACAAAGTGTGAATATATATATATATATATATATATATATGTATTGAATCGAGAGAGAGAGAGAGAGAAAGAGAGCCATTGCATTTATATGTTCTGGTAAAGAGATATACACAGCGATCCATATACTCACAAGCTTACAACCACATGTAGATTCGTTATTTGCAAATGCAAGAAAAATATAAATGAAGACCCAAAAAATAGCAGCAGCAGCAGCAAAAGGAAAGAAATAACAACAACATACCGAATATCAACAATATAATAACACTTTGAATGAAATGGAATGGTGCGCCGTGGAAATGGCTTGCATATGAGTGTATTTGGTACAAAATAAATAAATTATCTACACATATTTCTGTTTTTGGACGATTTCGTAGAAAACGCAATGGTGTGGTGTCTGTGTCGTTGTTTTTTTTTATTTCATTCTTTTTCTGCTTCAGTTTTTACACAAATCATTATTTTTTTGCGAATGACATGCATATGATACTGTAAGAGTGTGGCAAATGGCAATTACTACTTGACGACGGTAATTATGTGAAGCGATAATACGAATGTCTTTGTTTTGTATAGACATGTGTACAACGACGATGCGATTTAATCTGTGAATTAATTGTTACCGAAAAAATACAACAACAACGATTCACCGTCACTAGCAGACAGTTTGCATTTCCAGTCGTCAAATACGCGATGTGATATACGATTTTGTGTATGTGTCGGTGTATATTTTGAATTTATAAGCGAAAAAAAGACCCGCGTAAAGTAAATGTCCGCAAAAGGAAGGAGAATGACATCATGAATATCCATCACAAGCTTGCTCGCACGTACTAAAAAAACCAACTGTATTGCGAATGTGATAGTATGCGGCGTTTCGTCTCTCTACTTCTTGCGACAATCTTCACTAAAATGTCAAAGACCACAAGAAACCACATCACATATTCATTTTACACTGTACAAAAAAAAGAAATATTTTTTCGATATATTTGCCAGAAAAAAAAATTGTTCCTGTTTCTTCTGCGTGAACAGCCCACACAAACCACTTCAATTCGAATGAATGACCGAACTGTAGCACAAACGGACTCAAATATATCGAATTACCATGTCAACAACGGCAACGATCCATTTTATCCGCTTGATTTTTTTTTTCTTCAAACTCGCTGCTCTCTTCGATTTCAAAACGATCGTACAATTTTTAGCGACAATCAACAATAGACACACAGACACTCTCTAAACACCTTGAATTATAGCACGACTTTCAAATCGATCATTCCTCATAATGTGTATATGCCATTTGCTTTTTTTTTATTGATATTCCATTTATTATTATTGTTATGAATATTAATATTCTTCATCATGTCCACAAACACACATATATATATGCATATATATCGATATGCATTAAATTAGGCCATTTTATTACATTGTCATATACAAACTCTTTTCGATTCTGAATTTATGCTGGCGACTGCACTTTTAATAAGAAGAAAAAGAGAGAAAAACACCAAAAATTTGACTCTCGATATTTCGTAGTGTTAATTTTAGCACGATTTGACATTCAAATACAGTTTTTTTTCTTCTTCTTTACTTGATATTTTACCATGTAAATGAATTGCAACGTCTCCCTCTTTTGTTCATTCGATTCCGATGTTCGCATTCTTGTTTGCAGATCTTTTTATTAACATTTTTGTATTGGCAGAAGAGACGATGAAAAAATACCAATTTGCATATTTCCATAGATAAGAATATCAGCAATACTCATTTAAGCATCCGAATTGTTTGCTTGGCTACATTCAACGGCATTTAAGTCCATTGCCATACTTCCACAATTCATTGCATTTCGGTTTTAGTTCTATTCTAATCTGATGCTATTTCCGGTGATGCCTAATTGGACATTGTGTTGAGATTAAACATAAAATTCGACGATGAAGCGATCATTTTAATTATTTGTTTTTTGACTTGTTTTCAAATATCAAATCGATCTTATCAAAAATCTATCGATCAAAACGAAATGAAATCCCTGATGATGATGAAAAGGAGCGTTGATTCTCAATTTATTTATTCGAAATTGTAATGATTAAATGCGGTATCTATATCCGCTTCTTATTGAGATGAAAATACAAAGAATCCCATAAAAAAATCATATTTTACGATGCCAATTTGAATTTGATAGCCGGTCGAAAGATGCAAAACTTTTACGTTTTTTTTTGTTCGAAGTTTGCATTTACTTCAGTTGGTAAATTTTGAAAGCTCGCGCGTCCATAACAAGCTTAAATGAAACGGATAATTCTGGCAACATTGAAATACATGCTGCATACAAACGACACATGCTGCACGCACATTGATTGTTTTTGAACGGTTACCCGGTGGCAACACTAACATGACATTTCAAATGTCGTCGAAAAGAGAAATACTCATTGAATCATCGCAAACAAGAAGTGAGCTAATGAATAAATATATAGACGAATGAAAACAACATAGAATATTACCAAAAAAAAATATGCAGACTAAAGAATTGTTGACGGAGAATTAGTCGCATTGCGCATCACTTAACGTAGAAAACCAAAATAGCTGTACACTATAAAAATCCGAGTACGTAAAATTAGCGCCCAAAAAAATTGAAAGAAAGAGAAAGCAAAAAAAAAAGAGAAGAAAAGTGCAACCATGGTGTAAATGATTTTGTGAATTTTTGTGTGCACTGCATCATATGATATTGAACATCTTTCATCGATTTATGTGTTTATACACATAAATACATATAAATACATGTTCACTTGACATTTGTTGTGCACTTTTCATTCATACACGCCGCAACAGCAACTGACCAAATCGAGCAATTTTACATTTTGAAAAAAAAGAGAAAGATACGTTATTTTGTCGTTATCAATTTACCAGCACTATAATTGGCAAAGCGATCAATGAACCTTATTATCACGAAATTAAATAGAGAGATTTGAAATTAAATAGAGAGTGTAACGTGTGATTTTTAATCTAATCGCTCGGCCGATTACACACATGATACTCTTTTTTTTATTACCACGCTCTTAATATATAAATAATTACGTAAATTGATTTCGAGCAGTCAGAATGAATTGAATAGTGGTTGGGATCAGCGGTCAATTGTAACAAATCAGTCGAGTATTGTGTATGTGTGTCTGTGTGTTGAATGATTTTTTTTATACATTTGCAAAAGTTTTTCAAAAAAAAAAAAAAACATTTTCATATGAATTTTTTGTTTGATTTTCAGAAAAAAATAATAATAATTTAAAATTAGTGCAAAAGATTTGTAAAAATGGCAGCGGACACAATTTTGGGTCGGATGGCACAATCGGTTGGAGCTACCGAACCAGCGCTTCGACTATTGATCTCGATATTAGTCGGTAAGACGTCTATTTTTATTTTCTAATCGCAATATTGATGAAAACTCTCTTTTTTAAATTATTCGAAATCATGTGTGCATCCGAAATTTGAATTTTTGGTGAAACGGACAAGAAAAATTATAATAATCTCCTTGACTTGATTGAATGGCACGTTTGTTGAATAAATATTATGCACATAATTTTCGGTGGCCTTGAAACGAAAAACATTTCAGTTTTCTATTGTCATTGTATTCTATTCTGTTCTGGTCGTCCCCATACATATAGTGTGTTTGTTTTAGGTGCGCTCGCACTTTTTTCTTTGGGCTCATATCGCGTGCGCTTCATTTTCTTAAATTTTTTCCATATCATGACCAAATTACATGTTTATTTTTTTTATTCATTCTCACACTCTACAAGTGATTAAATAGCTATCATGTGAAAAAAAAATGTAAAATCGTACGTTCAATTACGTGTTCATTTCAAATGTATATGTATTTGTTTCACTGATTACAAACGTATGTAAATTACGATTACTTGCATTTATCATAAATATAACATAAACCAAAACTATTATAAAGTGCCGGGTCATGATATGGTCATATGGCAACACTGTGCTCTTTTTACAATGTCAAATATAGACATAGGCTAAAACTAAAAGCATCAGCACTTACACGCCACTTAACAAAAAAAATACGCTATATATAGTAACGTTTTATGAACACTCTCTAGATTGTATGGTGACCAAACAAACTTGTGCACAGTTTTTTTTTCTATGTCGTATGTCTTTCATCGAACACCGGAATGATAATGATAACGACGACAATCATCACAACGTACCGGCTTTCATTCTCCATTTACTTTTTATATTTGAACTTCATATTTTCCATTCTTTTGAAATGCTTTATTTGTGTTGTTGTTTCGATTTCAGGTTATCCATTGGCAGTACTCTATCGAAAGAAATTTTACACACAAACAAAAACAATAAATCACCTGTACATACTGACAACGGGCATTTTAATATGTTTATTCAATTATGGTTGGTTAATGTATCACAGTTTGTCAGCTGTTTTAGTGTCGTATGCGCTTATCGTTCTATTCAATGGAACGACATTGGTTGCAACCACATTTCTCTTTAACATGACCTATTTGATGATTGGTTATTATAAAACAGCAACTGAAACGTATGACATTACATGGACAATGCCACATTGTGTGCTAACATTGCGTTTGATTGGATTGGCATTTAATATTGCCGATGGTCAACGAAATGACACCGAACTATCGGCCACACAGAAAAAATTATTGGTCAAAGAAAAACCGAGCCTACTCGAAGTTGCCGCATTTACTTATTTTCCGGCCAGCTTTTTAGTTGGACCACAATTTTCGTTTCAACGATATCTCAGCTTTATTAATAAGGAATTTGATAAGCATGATGGTTATTTTATGGCCGGCGCAAAACGGGCCGCCGTTGGAATGTGTTACTTAATTGTGAACGTTGTTGGTTCAGTCTATTTGAATGACAAGTATGTGATGTCAAGTGACTTTACTAACGACCATGGAATCGTGGCACGACTCTTTTTGGTCGCTCTATGGGCACGAATTACTTTATACAAGTATATATCCTGTTGGTTGCTCACCGAATCGGTTGCCATTTGCTTTGGTAAGTCAACAGCTAGTACAAAAGCTCTGTTTTATGTTTCTGAATTGAAACGAACTATTAAACTATATTTCAAATAGGAATCACATTCAACGGTGTCGATGAGAATGGCGTTGCCGATTGGTCCGGATGTTCCAACATAAAATTGCTAGTGTTTGAGAATACAAGACGTTTCCAACATTATATCGACAGTTTTAATGTGCAAACCAACCACTGGATTGCCGAATATGTTTACAAACGATTACGCTTTTTGGGCAATCGCAATTATAGCCAATTGGGCGCATTAGTTTTCTTAGCAATTTGGCATGGATTCCATTCCGGATACTATATTACATTTGCCATGGAATTTGCAGTTATCATTTGCGAACGAGAGGTAATGACATTTTTATGTGGTAGAATTATGAATTTGGCTGAAATTCAAATCAAGAATTTGTACATTTTTGTTTGTCACTTCAAAGATATTTGGATTTCAATCAATATAATAATTTTCATCATTTTTTTATTATTCTACTATTCGAAATTATGCAAACACATCGAAAGAGCAGAAAAAAAATGCAAAAAATGAAAATAAAATACTCAACTAAAGTAGGCCAAGTAAGCAACAAAAATTAAAAACATTACAAGAAACAAAAAGTCAAATAGCATTATCAGCATTTTTCTCCTAGTTTTGATGTGTTTTCATTCACGGTTATAATATAAATTTACCATATGGATTTCATGTCTGAAATAGTTATTGTTGTAAATATTTCTTTATTAATCAGCTCATTTTTTTAATTTCTCCTCAGATGGAACCAGTTTTTGCGCGAAGTGAACAATTCCAAAAATTCGCAAATACATTGGCCGGCAAAGTGATAATCTTTATATTATTAAAATTGTACACATTCATTGGTATGGGCTTCTGTTTTGGACCATTAGTGTTGCTCAGCTTCCATAGATGGTGGGCATTGCATCGTTCGCTCTGGTTCTATGGATATATTTTGTGGTTTTCATGGCCCATATACAAACCGGTGCTAAAACAATTATTAGGAACAAAAAAAGCTGAACGCAAAAAGGAGTAATATGTCTTGAAGCTATCATAATTGTTTTATTATTCTTTTTTCTAGGGTTTCATTTTTTTAAAATTCTAATATCGCATCTAATAATATGTTGTGCACAGTACAATAAGACTCGGAAACAGAGGGATTTTTTTTTGTAATAGAAATAAATATGTTGCAATCTCAAAATGCAGGTGCAAATAGAAAGATATAAAAATCGCATCGAAAAACAACAACAAAAAACCCGTTGACTGTCAATACAAAATGCATTGAATAGAACAAATAATAATTCAATTTAATGAAATTAGAAATTGTGTGATTGAGCAGACATACATTTAAATGAATACACGCATTATATTATATTTCTAAATTTGTAAACAAATAGAAATCTATTTAACTATATTTTCCTATTGTAAAGCGAACTTTTTTGTATGAATTGAAACAAAAAGAAATGAGCACAAATTAATTCAGTTTTCATTGAATAACCATGATCTACACTTTATTTATTAGTTTTTATGAGAAAAAATGAAGATAAAACAAAATACAAAAGGAGAACGAATTAAGTGGGTTTTTTTTTTACTTTGTACGAGCACACGTTCATTCAGCTGACAAATGACATTTAAAAGAATGGAGTACACATTCTGAAATATGAAGAACAAAACATCGATTCTCAAAATACAAAGAAACACACGTACAGAGGGCAGGGACCTTTTCATATTCACAGTGAAAAAAATAATAATCAAAATCTCAATCAACGAGAAGCAACAAAATATTAGCAAACTATCCGCAAGCCAAGCACCCAAAAATGTTATTTTATCAAAAGTGGCTAACGAATTATATGCTTATGAAATAATTCTCAATTTAGACATTTAATGAAATAGAAAACAAATTTAGAATTTTTGAATACCAATCCGTCATCTAACATTGGGATGATGGGTTTTGAAGCAATTATCAAACGTTCATATTTATGCAATTGAAATAATTCTCTTTTTTGCTTCGTTTTAAATAGAGTTCAACTGTTGAGTCAAATGAAACAAAACAAATTAACTTAATTTTGACTTACAAATTATGAAAATAAATATCATATTGTTAAAATATAAAAAGATAATTTCTCATTTCAATCATTCAATCAATTTAATGCATTTATTCTAAGAACCGTAGCTCTTCAAACAAAATTGAATCGTACCGGTAAGCAGAATATTCTTTCTGAGATAAGAAATTATAATTTTGCTTCATTAGGTAGGTGCAATAACTCTCGGAACGAGTGGGCGGAAGCATGATTTCGGCACGCCGATGTTTTAAAATCAATCTATTGTCCCACTTACAACCGATGTTTAAGGTGAATTAATAATAACGAAAAAAAATTCTTTCTCTGCAAAAAGGTAAAAAATTCTTCCCAGTTTCCTCCAGATTTCGTCAATTTCAAATAATAGAATTTCATTTGATTTATAATTCGTTTTCTTCGTAACGTTCAATTTTGTTTGAACAAAGACAAGAATAAGTAGTAAAAAATAATGGCGTCATTGTCGTCGTTTACGTAATTCGAAATCCAATTTGACAGCTATTAACATAAGCTTAAACGTCAAATTTTCTACATTAGCTCAGTAAACAAAAACATTGGTTAGAATCATTTGAAAAGGTTATTTTTATTCTTGAAAATGAGTAGTTTTCAAAAAAGACGTACAACTCCATTGTTGCCTGGTGGTAAGCAGTCACTCCATACAGGTCAACAGCTTGTATCAACTGGTAATCCGGCCTTAGACCATGTTTTGGGTATGAAAAAAATCAGATAACGAATCAAAGTCATATGCGTTAATCAACATTTTATTATTTTTATTATTCACTTATTTCCATTTGGCTGATGTACAGGCGGTGGCTTGCCAATAGGTTCAATTGTATTGATTGAAGAAGATAAAATTGGTCGGTATGCCAAATATTTGACAAAATTATTCTTGGCCGAAGGCACCGTTCATAAGAATGCATTGTTTCTAACGAATTTTGACAATGAACCACATGACACGGTACGGTATTCCTTGACAATCGAAGAGAAAAATGTAGGCAATACTATTGTTTTTTTTTTCTATTATACAGATAAAGAAATTGCCACCAATGGTACCCGAAAAGTCATCATCATCGTCGTCGGCTACTCCAAAACCAACTCCCAATACTGAAAATGATGAAATGCGAATCGCGTGGCGATACAATAATTTGGATAAAGTGGATTCGGAACAAGGGGCTGGTAGTCAGAAAGATGGAAATAATTTGTACACATTTGATTTATCACAATCGGTGGACAATGGTGCCTTGGACTCTTTAGACATCACATTATTCGGATTAAAGGAGGCACAAGTGTCAGCCTCTGTTTCGACAGAAAATTCAATTTTCTATAATCCATCCTACACGTCACTTATTCAAAAGTTACAAGAAAAACTTAGCCAATCGACATTCGGCACAAGTAGTCAGATGGCGCCTTCATCAAAGAAAAATCTTTTGCGCATTTGCATCGAATCATTTGGATCGCCAATTTGGTACAATGATCATTTTTCCGAAGACATTTGCTTATTTTTGACGATTTTAAGAGCGACCGTTAGAATGTCGCTTTCAGTTTGTTGTATTACTATGCCAACGCATTTGTTCAAGTACATTGTAAGTGGCACTGAATCAAAAAAGTGTATAGAAAATTATGCATATTTAATTGTCTATTGTTATTAATTTTTCCATCGCCGCAGGATCAGTCGTTAGTTCATCGGGTGCGCAATTTAGTTGACTATGCAATTGAATTGGAATCGTTTGCCGGCTCAGACAAAGAAACAAATCCCTGCTTCAAAGAATACAATGGACTATTCTTCATTCGAAAAATGACCGCATTAAATGCACTGACTGCTCATACACCTGAAACCTATGATTTAGCATTCAAGTTGCGTCGTAAGCGATTTGTCATCGAAAAACTGCATTTGCCGCCCGAACTTCAGGAATCTGAGCAGCGCGAACAGGATGATGAGCCACTTTTATCGGCTTTGAGCTGTGCAAGCACGAAAAAGCATTTGCTTGAATTTTAAAATGTTTTTCATTGAAGTTTATCATAATAATAATGAAAATATTGTTTTATTCACTGTTGATTCATTCATTCAGAGAAAGAGAAATAAGAAAAATTACTGTGTTGTGTTTTTTTTTTGCATTTGAATAGTGTAATAATTTTCTTTTGCGCTCGCAGTGAGTCAAAGACTATGTTGGATTAGACAACTGTAAATTATACAAGAAGCCATCAAAGTGGAAAGAGATGAAAAAGAAAGCGCACAAGGCTACTTCAAAAAATGGTTCCGCAAATCGTGTGATTCGTTTTTCTACACTTTTCGTCGTCTTTTTCTTCATTTTATAGTTGTTGTTTCTATTCTGCGATTTACATATGGGAAGGAAGACAATATTATGCGGCATTTTAAGCAATCCAGTCTGTGAATTTTAAATGAAAGAAACGTGTCAAGTGGTATTTCCAGACAAGTCTATAGTGGCAAACACACGAAATCAAGAGCACACACACCTACATATGCATTTACATTGTAGAATAGGGAAAAGTTGTGCCAAACGGTAAAACAGACAGGGATGGCTGCTGCTGCTGCTGCTGTCGTCGTTGTCGTCGCCGACGATACCGATGGGGAGGACAAATACAGCAGCAGAAAATATTGTACAATAGACAAGAGAAATGGCGGGCATTATTATGATGGAAGCTTGATCGATTGTAACTAACACGCTACGGGTCGCCAAGACGCGAGTCATTACACATATTTTCCGTGCCTATTGAATGGAAATTACGACAGCTTCCCAAAATAAAGAAACATACCTTCGTGTGTGTGCCGGTGTATGTAAAATTCTCATCCACTGCAACAATCCATATTGCATGTTGTAATCACACACACACACGCTTACCCGGAGAATACTTGGCTGCCTTTTTTTGATGTGCAATGTCGAGATTATCGCGTCGACAAAACTACTGTTGTTACCGTCGTTGAGTATTTTCTTTTTGTCATTGTCGTCATCGTCGTCGACGATACAAAGTGCGACGGAGAGGGGGACAAGGATAAGGAAAGCGAGACCTGAGCACAGCTAAACAATAGTAAACAAATTGCTCATGTTTTAACACTCTTTAAGAAGAAATTTTTTCATCTTTTTTTTCGTACATTGGACAACAACAGAGGCAGCCGCATCTAGTCTCATGATCGTGTTTTAATAAGGCTATATTGGTTTTTTTAAAAAATGTTTTATGCTCTTAATTTCATCACCACGTTCTTGCTTTGCAACTTTTGATTGTTGATTAATTTCAAAACAAATGTATCTTTTTCATATGCTTCTTTCTGGTTTTCTTTTTTGCAACCTCATGAATTTCGGGATAATTGCACATTCTTTCATTCTACGATGCTTTAGCTTGTCTTTTGATTTTATGACTTCATTTAAATGCTCGATACCTCGGTATGTTTCTTTTTTCGTTCATTGGTTGCATTCGCGATTTATTTCTGTCTCGTCTTCGCACTCAAGAACTGATATCGAGCTACAATAATAGCGTCGATAAAGCATAGGCCGAAAGCATGTTTTCTTCTCTGTCACTATGTAACGTAATCTTGCAGCTGAGTGATGGTATGCTTGACAAATTTGAATCCTATGTATACACGATCTCTCTCTCTCTCTCTCTCTCTCTCTCTCTCTCTCTGTATCTCAATATGCATATTGCCTGCAATGTGTTTATGATTGGCACGGTAAACGATTTGATGGTAAAATCCAAAGAGATGGTTACATTAGATCAAATACGTGAATAATTGAGCAATCGACTTTAACATATGCAGCAAGCCAACATCCAACCAGTTAACAAACCAAGTTACATTTAGGTTGTTATGTGCGTGTGTATGTGCGCTGACGTGCGCGCGTTCGAGATTTTAAAACGTTTTTTAACTGCACAATGCACAACAAACATATTGCAACGCTTCATTCAGAATTTTCTTTGAAGTTTAAGTGAGGGCCTCTTTTTGTTGTGGCTGATAAGGTGACTGCTGAAGAAAAAAAACTTTTTTAGGGTAGTTAATAACATTTATTCGGTGTAACTCGTCAGAAGTTCAAGTGCCCTGTAGCTGCTGCAGATCGAGGGTTAAACACAAACTGGGGACTAAATTTAACTAAAGTGAAGAGTGAAAACAAATGGTCGACACTTTTCCAAAGAAAATCCCTAGAAAAAGAAGATCACTATTCATTCGCCAAAATGTTTTCTTCTACTCTTTTTTATGTCCAGGCTCAAACTGAGATTAATAAGCTTATTACACGGACAATCCGTTCAAGTAAATACGGCTTTATCATTAACATTTTCTTCAACTTTTTTCATTTTTTGCCAAACAATAAGTCAAAATCAAATCGAAAAAAGATCAAAATAGCATTTAATGACGAAAAACAATTGTGAATTTTAAATGGCACACGCAAAAATAAACAAAGAAGAAAAGAAATCACGTATGAAAGTGACAAAATTAATGTGTATCATCGTCATAGCTTCTGAATTTGACGATCCAATGGGGGTAATTTCAAAATATTCCAAAATCTAAAAACTAAAAATGGATTTTTTGATTTCTTCCTTCTTGGGGGGGGGGGCTGTCTCAAAGCATTTGGCTCAAAAACCCTAGCAAATTGAAAGATTTTTCTCTTCGCCAAAAAACCTTAGCAAATTGAAAGATTCTCCTTTTTGCCAACAACAACCCTAGTAAAATTTAATATTTTCTCCCACTTCAGAAAGTGAAGAGCTGAAAAAAGGCCAAAATCCCTAGCAAATAGAAAGAATAATTCTCTCAATTTGTAAAGGGGTAATTCACAAATCTCTTCTCTAGGGGAGGTAATCCAACCTCTCGGACCCCTGCTCAGAAGCTATGATCATCGTGCCCCCAATTTTATCACTTCAAACTTTTGGCTCATGGCGTAATTTGTGCAACAATGAAATAGCCAAATGATGCAGAGATTTTTCAAAGGTTTTTCAAAATTTTCCAATTGGCCAAAATATTTTCGATCGAAAAAATGTGTATCAGTCTGCCCCCCACTTCCCCTATTTTTTATTGCGCTATTTTATGAAAAAATATCGGGTGTATCAAACTCAGCCCGAACGCAAAACCAACTTGCATTGGAATTAAATTGTCTCTCAATCAACCATTTATGAACGTTTACATGCAATGAGAAAGATTCGAAAGCTAGGAAAATCGGTCCCACATCAACTGAACGAAAATCAACTCAAAGCACGTATCGAAGCATGCAAAAAAAATCTTTCCGGGCACAAAAAACATAGTTTTTTGTATCGAATTGTTACTGGCGATAAAAAGTGGGTCTATTACGACAACCCCAAACGTAAAGCAGCGTATGTTGATCCAGGCCAACCAGGGCCTTCACAGCCAAAACGAGACATTCATTGCCAGAAGGTTATGCTGTGTATTTGGTGGGATCAGAAAGGTGTCGTGTATTATGAGCTGCTAAAACCAGGTGAAACGGTTACAGCCCAACGCTACCGCATGCAATTAATCAAAATGAAGCATGCATTGAAGATTAAACGGCCTCTGATAGCGAGCAAACAAAATAATGTTATGTTTCACGATTACAATGCCAAGCCACATGTTGCACACATCGTTAAACCAAAGATAGAAGACTTCGGTTGAGATCGGCTTGATCAACCGGCGTACTCTCCAGACCTTGCTCCTTCTGATTACCACTTGTTCCGATCGATGCAAATGGGCTTGTCCGAGATATCGTTTCGAAATGCTGAAGAAGTGCGAAAATGGATCGATGAGTGGATAGCCTGGAGGAATTCTTTCGACGCGGAATCGACAAGCTACCAAGAAGATGGGCGGAAGTCATAGCTAACGATGGGCAATACATAAACTTACATTTTCACCCAAAAAACGGTAAAAATTAATTGATACACCCAATACAGTTTTGAATGAATTGTAAGTACAACGGCATATATTCCAAAATTTTATGATTTTTTTTTATTTAAACCCATCGAACTACAAAAATACCAAAAATAAATAAATATGCAAAAAATCAAAACCAAGTGCTTTTTTGTTCATTTTAAAGGTTCAAAATTGTTTAAAAAAAATCCTGATTCTCAATAGTTTTTTACTGCACATTCAGGTTAAACCTAATGACAATTTTATCCAAATTATTGACCGAAATGGAATCAGCCCAGATCGAGATAGGTGCAGATGAATTACAATTCAAATACACATTTG